>NW_027500313.1:0-103371 GCF_021521415.1 Bidens hawaiensis
TTCAGAGGCATGTTGATGATATGCATGGCCTGGGGGAACTCCCAGTCACCATGTATGTATGGATCCAGACACATGTATACTCTTAGTCAGAGTGTCCGTTTCTTATTATTGTAACACAAAGTTTTAAGGATTCGTAAATCCTATGCAAACATTCAGACTCATTATAAAAGGTTTGGGGCGTATTCACCTTTTCTGTTTATAATCAGTTTCTGTTACTGATTCCTGTTTCTGTTTCCTTCTTCTTGTTTTGTTACCTCGGACCTATAGTACGAGAACAACCTTTGTATAAATAACTAGATCATCGATCTAGCTTTAGACCTTTAGTCCGTTTTGTATAGCTTTAACCTTGATAAAAAGATTTGTTTATTCAAAAAATTTGAACCTTTAGTCCCTTTGTTTGTTTATTATTTTCATACTATGTTTCTTCTTCAAGAATAAACATTAACTTTATATTCTTTCTTCTTTCTATATGAATATTAAATTTCTTAATCATAAAGAAATACTATTTTAACTATAACATTTGCTTAAAAAAAAATATAACTCATAATCATAATCAAGGTTTGGCTATACTTACGACTATGGTCTAAGCCATTTATAATAATAAAATAATAACATAGGCAGAACCCCTACCTCGCACGGGTATTCGGAGTTAGATATTCCTAAGTTTATACGGCCAGCACTTCTACTCTATACGCGTTTATCGAGACGTTCTTGATCAACCTTCCTTGGCACGCAAATCGAAGCAAAGTTCGGTCGCCGGGTCGTGCACGTACTTTGAGACAGAATGTCGGGTTATTTGGGTGGCACACACTTCGAGGAAACGTCGGGTATTAGCACGGTTTACGAGATAATATTTTCGGTTCGGTGGTACGCAAAACGGTGTTCGGCACGCAAGCCGAGGTAGAGAGAGTGGTTGTGTTTGGTGTGTGGGAGAAATGCCGTGAGCCTCCCCTTTTATAGCCAAATTTGAGTCCCATTTGCGGTACGCGATGGGTCCTTCACTGACTCCGTCGCGTATCGCGACGGCGACATTTCTGAGGTCTCGCCACGTGGCCTGACACGTCTGCCATGTGTCGCCACGTGGTCTGACACGTTCTGCCACGTGTCCTGGTACGCTGCCACGTCTCGCACTCCGACGACACGTGTTGATGACTCATCACGGCCCATCGCGGTACGCGATGGCCGTCTCCTTGGACTCATCGTGTAGCGCGATGGGTCCCTGGATATTATTTTTCGTTTTCAGTCCCTCGTCTTTTATAGCTTGTCATATCTAGTCTTATTCTCGTTGTCCAAAAATACTAAGGCGGCTTGCGGCGATGCGAGCGAAGTGCAAAGTGCGTCATCAAAGCACCACATTGCGCCCAACGCCCTTCGCCGTCGCCTTCGCCGTCGTCCTCGTCCTCGCCCGAGCCCAAGTGCATGCGCGTGCGCGTGCGCGTAGGGTGCTACGCACCCTCCTATAGGACTACTTGGTGCATGATATTCATAAAAGAATATTACTTTGGAAAATCTCTTCCTTATAAAGAGCTTCCATTTCTTTACCACTTTCCATGTGGGATGGATTCCATCTTCCTTATTTATACATTAGTGAAATGCTTCCACTTTCTTACATCTTCCAATGTGGGATGAAATTTCTTTCATGTAAGAATACTTAACTTAGGAAATATTTTTATTTCCTTATTTTTCTTACATTTCCTTATTTAATATTTTCTCATGATTTGTTTTGATATTATTTTTTATCCCTCAACTTTTCTAAGTTGTCAAATTTGGATCGAAATTTTGGGAATGTTACATCCTCCCCACCTTAGAATGAATCTCGTCCTCGAGATTCTTAGTTTGAAGTGTGAACAGTTCTTACGTCGTGGTTGATGATTATATCCTATATAATCTGGTTCTTGTTGTTATAATCTATATGCATGATGACTATGGTCTTTATTTTGTTGCTAACTTTACATCCTTGAATGATGTAACCAGTCAGTAATTCAGAATATCATTAGTAAATATAAATTGCTAAACACATTGATCAGTAGTGTTTAACTATTTACCTTACCGTTATGTATTCTAAACATTTACTGATGTTAACTACATTGTTGTTTTGATTCAATCTGTCGAATATATTTTACTAAGTTGTTGTTTAGATTCAGTCTATCGAATCCATTCTATCCTTGATCTTGATCAATGATGTTCTCTATATTCTAATAGTACCCCTGTACTTTGACTTTAATCACATTTGTTATACTTGGCGATTGTATTTCTTGAATATCTTCGAGTTCTTTTTCTTTGACTTTTTGATCAACCTTACTAGGTATTATTCCATCGGTGATTGAGCGAATTCTTTTCGATGATATCCTGTCCTTGTATTTCTTGAATGAATTCCTTTTGATAATATTTTCTAACGTTTGGTATATCATCCTCCTAGATGATAATATTTTCTAACGTTTTATTTGTTCTAAGTTTCGGATGAACTTTTCAACATTTGAACCTCTTGTTTGTCCTTTAGAGGTAATTATTTATAAGCATTCTTGTGTATTAACACGATCTATATGCTAGTATTTCATTTATCACTTAGGAATTTAAATACCCATCTTTGATTACAAAACTTCTCGTTTAAGAACGAGTTACAATTGATATACAAAAGTTAGCTAATCTATCTTAACATTTCCTTGATGTGATATTGTCATTAATCTTGACTAGCTTTTCTTTTCGGGCATTCAGTCTTAAAGTGACCCGTTTCTCCACATGTAAAACATACTCCTAGCTTCTTACGACATTCTTCTATTGTGTGTCCTGCTCTCTTGCAGTATGCACAATTGTTTGTATTTTCTAGTCGACACTTTCCAGTATGTTTTCTTCCACAAGTCTTACATGCTGACTTGGAAGTACTTTCTTCCTTTCCTAACTTCTCGGAATCTTTTGGTTTCTTAATCTCTTTATCTTTCATCTTTTCTTCTTCTTGATTCCTTATCATGCTGTTGATTAAGTATCCGGCCAATTCCATAGCCGAATCAACTGTTTCTGGCATATTGGATCGTACCATGTCTCTTATTTCTCTTGGTAGTCCATATATGTAACGAGTTACTTTGTTATATTCCGGAGTTACTAGATGTGGAACCAATCGGCAGTATTCTAGGAATTTAGTGTTATATTCCCTAAGATTTGTGCCAACAACCTTGTGATTTCATAACTCAGTTTGAATTATATCCATTTCATGAGTTGGGCAAAATTTCTTTAATATTAGACCTTTGAATGTTTCCCAACTTAAGTTATACATTACTTCTCTCCCTTTGCTCATCAACAGAGCATTCCACCACTCATGCGCCTCTCCTTTAAACATTAATGCGGAATACTAAATCTTCTCTTCATCAGTACACTTACTTGTTATCACTACTGTTTCCATCTCCTCAAGCCACCTCACGGTTGTGATGGCTCCTTTATCTCCATGAAACTCCTTTGGTCCATAATACTTGAAGTATTTGAACGAACATCCACTGATTTTTCGTTTCTTTCGTTTCTTGTTCTTTGAAAGATTATCAGCCGTAGAGCTATCATAAGCTTCTTCCTTTCTCGAAGGAACAGATTTACTTTGATTTCTCTTGTTAGATTTTGGTTGACTTTGACTCGTAGATATATCCTTGATAGATTCCTTAATCATCTTTTGAATTTCTTCTTTATATTTGATAGGAATTTCATTATCTTTATCTTTATTATTAATGTTTTCTTCATTTTCAGTTTTCTTGGGAGGACTGTTGTGAGAGTTTGCACTTTCTTCTCTTGACATACTACAATAAAATTTTAAAAGATAACTCCAATATTCGAAGAATTCAAAACATATCTTTTATTCATCTTATTATAGTTTACAAGAGTGCATATTATTTGTTACAATTATACTCTCTATAATTACTAAGGTTTTATTTCTTCCAGCGAATAACAAATTTATTAATCTTGTTATCTTTCTTGGTATCCTCCTTTTCTTTTTCTTCCACTTCCATCTCTTCCATTGTTCTTCCTTTTGGGTGTGTGGACAATATCCTTCTCCGTAAGAATATTCTTCCGGATAGGTCATTACTTCTTTTTCCTTTGGCATTATTGATTTCTTGGATCTACTTGATCCTGTTCCATATGTGTTATGATTTGGAATTATTTGAGCTAGCGGAATGTCAGAATCGTATGAATCTGAATCTTCCTCCATTTTTGTTTGACATGTATTTTCATCGCTAGATATAGGAATTGGGAGAAAAGACGTTCCCATAAATCCTTTTCCTTTACCAGATCGAGGCTTAACGGATTTTTCGCTAGATTGACAATCAGACATCTGCGCGAGGTTTAAATTTAGGGATAGGTAGACGCTCCTATCTTGTTTGTTATATCTTATCCGTATTAGTTTTGATTAATTTCTAGATACTTTTCAACTAAGTATCTATGTTACTTGAATCAAAATCAATATAATAAGTTTTCAAAACTTATCCTTAATCAAAGCCTAGGTATAATAAAATACCTAATTCGCTAAGATTGATGGCTCTGATACCAACCTGTCACACCCCATTTTAGGGCCTAGACGCGTGACCAATAGTTGGTACCTGTTTTGTAAATAAATCAGAGTTGTGGGTTTTATTTCAGCGGAAGTCTTTAATAAAATCATATAGAAAACTTATTATTAAAAACTCGGGTTTAAATACCCGTTTGATATTTCAAATACGTTTCTTTATAAAACATAACTCTTTGTAATATTTTGAAATAAAATATCAGAGCCATCAGATAGCATCTAATGATTATAACTCCAATCTTCTATTCCTTCTTGCTTGTAGGTTCTAACCTTTCTTGTTTCCCTGCAACATGGGTGGGAAAATATGTCAGCACAAAGCTGGTGAATAACGCTGACTCTAAAAATATCTTTTCAATACCTTTGTGAAACCAAAAATAATACCTTTGTGACTACTCATTAGGCACCTAACTAAACTGGGATCAAATTACCCTAAGTACATTGTACAATTAATTATATACACAATATCATTTCTCTGAACAGTCCCGTAGACCTTCAGAGGCATGTTGATGATATACATGGCCTCGGGGAACTCCCAGTCACCATGTATGTATGGATCCAGACACATGTATACTCTTAATCAGAGTGTCTGTTTCTTATTATTGTAACACAAAGTTTTAAGGATTCGTAAATCCTATGCAAACATTCAGACTCATTATAAAAGGTTTGGGGCGTATTCACCTTTTCTGTTTATAATCAGTTTCTGTTACTGATTCCTGTTTCTGTTTCCTTCTTCTTGTTTTGTTACCTCGGACCTATAGTACGAGAACAACCTTTGTATAAATAACTAGATCATCGATCTAGCTTTAGACCTTTAGTCCGTTTTGTATAGCTTTAACCTTGATAAAAAGATTTGTTTATTCAAAACATTTGGACCTTTAGTCCCTTTGTTTGTTTATTATTTTCATACTATGTTTCTTCTTCAAGAATAAACATTAACTTTATATTCTTTCTTCTTTCTATATGAATATTATATTTCTTAATCATAAAGAAATACTATTTTAACTATAACCTTTGCTTAAAAAAAAAAATATAACTCTTAATCATAATCAAGGTTCGGCTATACTTCCGTCTATGGTCTAAGCCATTTATAATAATAAAATAATAACTTAGGCAGAACCCCTACCTCGCACGGGTATTCGGAGTTAGATATTCCTAAGTTTATACGGCCAGCACTTCTACTCTATATGCGTTTATCGAGACGTTCTTGATCAACCTTCCTTGGCATGCAAATCGAAGCAAATTTCGGTCGCTGGGTCGTGCACGTACTTTGAGACAGAATGTTGGGTTATTTAGGTGGCACGCATGATGTGTGAAAATGTATAATACAAATAAAGAACGAATCACAATTAAGCTTTAAATTTATAAAAACAAAAATCCTATAAAAACCACACAAAACCGGCAAGTGTACCGATCATAAATAGTATAGCATCAAGGAAGTCCGGATGTCGAACCCAAAGACACGTGAAAACGTTTATGATTAAGAAAACTCTAACCAAGACTCACCAAAATAATATTTAAATGATTTTTAATATTTAGAATTTATTAAACTACTTAACTTAATTAAAAGAAAACTGTTAACAAAACACTTGTAGAAAACTTTGATTTAAATTCAATGAATAAAAACGTCTACATAGGAATGAATCATGTTGAAAGAAATAACAAGATAACGGATTGAAAATATTCAAGACACCGGTTATAAAAGATAACACAACTAAAACTTGTTTAAGAAAGTCAAATTACCTCTCAGTCTCTCTAACAAACTCTAACTTATTTTAGTTGATTTTAAAGAACAAACCGGACAAACAATTATTAACGTGTTCAAATACCGACTCACCTCTCGGTCTCACCGACACACTATCCTAATGGAGACGAATACTACGCAACCAAGGATAGAGGAACAATTTAACTTAACCCAAATTAAACCAACTAATTGCACATAAACACTCAAACTCGACAAGACAAAAACCCGCTCTCGCGTGGTCTTAATTCTAACAAGTAAAAGCAACGAGACAATATTACTTCTTATCACCTCTCGGTCTCAAAGAAGGTGTATTTTAACTGATTTTAGATGATATATTACCCACTTATCCCTACGGTTGTGCATCCCGCAATTAAACCCAAAACACCAAGTAAAGAGCTTAACAAGCAATCAATTAATCAAAACCGATTCAATTAACTAATGCAAGAGGATTATAAGCAATAACAAATAAAACACAGCCATCACACACAATCTAATTCATGGTTTAGTTAAACTTTACATCAATAATATAAGTCTTGAACATTAACAATCCATTAAACAAGTTAAAACCACTCAACAATCATCTATCCTAGGTAGAACAAACAAGTTTAGCTACTCATTACTTTTGGACAGCCATGCATACTTAATAAAAACATCACAAACATCATCATAAACATTATAAAACTCATTCAAGATCCAAACTCAATCAATTATAACTCAAACTATCCAACAATTGCAAAACAATTCAAATCAAAAGACCAAATCAAGATAGTTAGGGTTCTTGAAAGATAAATAAAGTTTAAGGATGTATACTAAGCAATATGGCTGAGATTTGTGAGTGTTTTGAAGCCCCTAGCTGCTGCCCAAGGGTTCCTCTTTGATTTCCAGCCGCCAACAGCCCCTATAGCCGCCTCTTTTTCTCTTTTTTTCTTCTTTTTCTTGCTGGCGGCAGCCTGTCCGATCGGACTGTTGGTATATGGGGTTAGGGTTTAGTGATTTCGGGTATTGGCTGAATGAATGGCTGAATCCAAGTGTTATTATCATAATATAATATAATATAAGGCTTTTAAGATGTGGGCTTGGACCGGGCCTTGATTAAACTTTGAAACTTTGACAATTAAACCCTCCAAGTTCTCTTTTTCTTGCCTTTTTTCCACATCTTTCCATAACCTACACAAAACATTTCAACTTTGTAAAACTTTGCACTTAACCCCCTAAACTTACATAAATTTGATATTAAATCATTAAAACATCATAAAATTGTAAGGAAATATAAGTGTGTTATTCAACACATCAAACATCCCCACACTTAAGACTTTTTCGTCCCTGAAAAAGATTTTACTGCAGTTGGATCAGAATCGGAAAATCAAAGTCAAATCAAATATATAGGTTATATTTTAAAGCTCAGAAAAACGCAAAAACCGCGATCATCGATATTGTTGTCCACCTAAACCCATGCCTTAATCTTTACCGGGACAAATAAGATCCGACAATACTATTACTTAGTGGTTTACACAATTAAGACCCGCTTATTTTCTACTTTTACCGGACCAGACCACCCCAACTTATCTTAAACCTCAAAATTAGCAGAATTAAAACCTTATTGCTCCATATTTATGAATAGTTAAGACGATCAAGGGTATTGTTTATCCACCTAAGCTTAAGCATCAAAGTCTACCAAGCAGCCATTAGATATGATTAAGGTTCAATTATTTATAGCCAGTGATCCCCACAACATGACATACCCCCGTTATCAAGCAATACCCCAAATCCATAACCATAGGTGAGTATGCAAAATTTTATCTGTAGGGCTTACATGTAGCGTGTCCCTTGTGGTCCGTTTCTTAATGGTAATGAGACGCGAGCAAGGGGACCCCACATGACTAACGGCGTGGATGATCAAGTCTGTAGTGTATTTGTACTTTCGTACTGTTGTGATCATGTTTATAGACTTATAAGGGTTTGCTCTTTGGCTTTATTTTAAATATCCACAACCCCACTTAGGAATTGTGAATACCCAGCTAAATAGATTGCATACAGACCCATGGTCTCCAGACCCGAAGCATCCCATCAATACAGGATTTAAGGTTATAAAACCATACGCCGATGAGGTGTAAAACACTAAACTAGCATTTTAAGATTTATATCACAGGCTACAC
The DNA here is from genome assembly GCF_021521415.1 of Bidens hawaiensis. Taxonomy (NCBI): domain Eukaryota; kingdom Viridiplantae; phylum Streptophyta; class Magnoliopsida; order Asterales; family Asteraceae; genus Bidens; species Bidens hawaiensis. The sequence goes on from NW_027500313.1 coordinate 8,441, forward strand.
GGCATACTCTAACGTTAAACCTACCCAAGCATCATATGATAACGTATTCAGATTTTTAAAAACTCATGATATTTCCACTTTTTCATACCAAAATTTGAGGCTTGAGTATGGCCCGACCTTTCATTGCTTATTTTCCACGGACAAAACGCTTTACCCACAAAAGATTTCCGTTTAACCGTTTTATCAAATTTGCCCTTTCATTTTCAAGGCTGAGCCTACCGACACATCCCAAGTTAAGTGCGTTTTCTTTTATTTATCTCATATTATTAGTAGTTTGAAAAACCGATTTCTGAATAAAATCATCATCTCCGACTTTAACGCAAAAGAAACTAAAAACAAGGGACATTTTTTTTTTTAAAATTTTTTTTTCAAACTTGAACAATGTATGAAAACGAAAAACAAATGAAAACTTTTTATTTTTTTAAATTTTTTTAAATTTTTTATTTTTAATTTTTTTTCTTTTTTTTTTCAAACTTGAATAACGTACGAAAACGAAAAACAAATGAAAACTTTTTATTTTTTTAAATTTTTTTTAATTTTTAATTTTTAAAATTTTTTCTACAACTAAGTAAAATAAATTCCCATCCCCACACTTAGAACGAAATCGTCCTCGATGAGAACAAGGAAAAGAAATAAAATAAAAATAAAACGTAAAGCGTAAAATTAAAACTCTAAAGAACAGAAATTAAAATAGAGAACGGGTTACTCCCCTGGTTTTGATGCAAATTCTTCATCAGCTGTGTATGACTCAAACTAACGACCGTATAGCATTTCATTCGCGGCCGCAACCTCGGGTGAACCAGTTCCAAAACGCCATCAGAGCAACCATGCGCATAATAATACCTGTAACAACTCAAACTCGCTCGCATGTAGCGGCGTACGAAACAGAAAACAAAAACATAAGAAATAAACATATTTTTGTGTTTTTGAATTTTTTAATTTTTTTTGATTTTTATTAAATATTTATTTTTTTTGTATTTTTATGTTTTTATAAATAAAACAATTAAAAACAGATAGTAAAGAGAATCATAATACAAACTCTACAACTCGGGCTGTCTCCCGAGTGATGCATCCATCACGACTAATCCTCGGAGATGAGTCAAGGTAGAACACCTCGACTGTCTGATCAGTTATCGCCTCTCCAATGTAGTGCTTCAATCTATGGCCGTTCACCTTAAACTTCCCGCTTCGATCTTGTATCTCAATCGTGCCATACGGGAAAACCTCAGTAACCGTGAACGGTCCCGACCATCGGGATTTCAACTTTCCGGGGAATAACCTCAATCGTGAGTTATACAGTAAAACCTTATCCCCACACTTGAACTACTTATTACCCTTCAGCTTTCTATCATGCAGTTCCTTCGTTCGCTCCTTATACCGAAATGATTGTGCATATGCGTGATCTCGGAGCTCCTCTAACTCGTGCAACTGATGGAAACGTGTACTCTCAGCGACGGATAAATCAAGATTAACCATCTGAAGGGCCCATGAAGCACGATGCTCTAACTCAACTGGAAGGTGACAGGCCTTCCCATAGATCATCCGAAATGGTGTGGAACCAGTCGGAGTCTTGTAAGCTGTACGGAAGGCCCACAGAGCGTCATCTAATTTGTCGGACCAATCCCGACGATTCGAACCAACTTTTTTCTCAAGAATACGTTTTATTCCACGATTACTCACTTCCACTTGCCCACTGGTCTGTGGGTGGTACGCGGTCGCAAGCCGGTGGGTGACTCCATAGCGCTGCAACGCCTTCTCCATCTGCGCATTGCAGAAGTGAGTACCTCGATCACTGATCAAAACCTTCGGGACTCCAAAACGGGAAAACAAACCTTTTAAAAATCTCACTACAACTCGGGCGTCGTTAGTGGGCAATGCTTTGGCCTCGACCCACTTGGAAACGTAATCAACAGCCACAAGAATGTACTTGTTCCCTCTAGACGACGAGAACAGGCCCATAAAATCGATACCCGAAATGTCAAAAACCTCGCATACCTGAATTGCATTTTGGGGCATCTCATTCCGGGATGAGATATTACCAACACGTTGACATCGGTCACAATTTTTAACAAACTCATGTGCGTCTTTGAAAATAGAAGGCCAATAGAATACAGAATCAAATACCTTCTTCGCTGTCGAACTCGCACCGTGGTGACCTCCTGTCGGTCCCTAATGACAATGGCTCAGAATCTGCCATCCCTCCTTTGCATCTACACATCTCCTAATTAACTGATCAGCACCAACACGGAAAAGATATGGGTCGTCTCATAGGTAGAACTTAACATCAGCAAAGAATTTCTTCTTTTGCTGGTAGGACATCTTCGGGAGGTATCCATCAGCAAGATAGTTTGCGAAGTCAGCGAACCATGGAAAACCCTCCTCCTGTGCCTTAACGAACATGAGACTTTCCCTCGGAAAACGGTCGTTGATCCTGCCCCCCGAATCTCCTAACTCAGCACCTTCTAGACGTGAAAGATGATCGGCCGCAACATTCTCGGCCCCCTTTTTATCAAAGATCTCAATATCAAACTCCTGAAGCAACAGGATCCAACGGATAAGACGAGGTTTGGCATCCTGCTTGCTGAAGAGATAACGAATAGCAGCATGATCCGTATAAACAATCGTTTTGGACAAAACCAGATAGGACCTAAATTTGTCGAAAGCGAACACCACAGCTAAAATCTCTTTTTCGGTGGTGGTATAGCTTTCCTGTGCGCCATTTAAGGTCCGGCTCGCATAATATATCGGATGGAAATGTTTATCCTTCCGTTTTCCAAGAACCGCTCCGACTGCGAAGTCGCTCGCGTCACACATCAACTCGAATGGTGACGACCAGTCCGGAGCAACCATGATCGGGGCGTTAACTAGTTTGTCTTTTAGAAGATCAAACGCCTCGATACACTGTTCGGAAAAAACAAATGGAGCATCCTACTCCAAAAGTTTGGTCATGGGTCTCGCGATTTTAGAGAAATCTTTAATGAACCGGCGGTAGAACCCGGCATGACCTAGAAAGCTACGAATCGATCTCACAGAAGTAGGCGGGGGAAGATTAGAAATGGTCTCGACCTTCGCTTTGTCAACCTCTATCCCCGCACTCGAGATCCGATGTCCCAGAACAATGCCCGCACGAACCATAAAATGACACTTCTCCCAGTTGAGGACTAGGTTGGTGTCAACGCAGCGGGACATCATCCTCTCAAGATTTGATAAACATTGATCGAAGGAACTCCCAAATACGGAAAAATCGTCCATGAACACCTCCATGGAGTCCTCGATCATATCATGGAAAATGGCCACCATACACCTCTGGAATGTGGCCGGGGCGTTACAAAGTCCGAACGGCATACGTTTGTAGGCAAATGTACCGTAAGGGCAGGTGAAAGTGGTTTTCTCCTGGTCATCGGGAGCTATGGGAATCTGGAAATACCCGGAGAAACCATCCAAGAAGCAGTAGTATTGCTGACCTGCTAAACGCTCCAACATTTGATCAATGAAGGGTAAAGGAAAGTGGTCTTTCCTGGTGGCATCATTCAGTCGGCGATAGTCGATGCAGACTCGCCATCCCGTCACAGTCCTAGTGGGAATAAGCTCGTTCCGCTCGTTGGTGACGACAGTCATGCCACCCTTTTTAGGAACCACTTGGACTGGACTCACCCAAGCACTATCAGAAATGGGGAAAATGATCCCCGCATCAAGGAGTTTAATGATCTCCTTCTTTACGACTTCTTGCATTTTCGGATTAAGCCGCCGTTGCGGCTGGACGACAGTTTTGAAATTATCCTCCATGAGGATTTTATGAGTGCAAAACGAAGGGTTGATACCCTTGATGTCGATAATCTTCCAAGCAATAGCCTCTTTGTGCTCTCGTAGCACCTTAAACAACTTCTCCTTCTCGACCTCCGTCAAAGCAGATGCAATGATAACTGGAAGCTTCATCTTTTCATCTAAAAATGCGTACTCAAGATGGGCTGGCAGATCCCTAAGCTCTAAGGAAGAAGGAGGACTCTCGACCGAAGGTCGGTCCATCGGATCGTCTCGTACGATCTCGGCAGACACGCCAGATTCAGGGGTATGCGACTCGGTGTCGTCATCTAAGGACTGATTGGTTACGGCAACCATTTCAATCTCCGGAATCTCCCTATCAAGAATCTGGGTGTCGGAGGCAGATCCTCTACAAATTTCGCTAAGAAACTCCCCAACATGCTCCATGATGGTATCGATGAAGTATAAGGAGTCATCAGCAGACTTGGGGTGTTTCAGTGACTGTCGAACGTCAAAGGTGACGTTCTCATCCCCAACTCTCAGAATCAACTTACCCTCACAGACGTCGATCAACGCCTGTGCAGTGGCAAGGAATGGTCGGCCCAAGATAAGTGGGACACTATCATCATCGTTTATGTCCAGGATGACAAAGTCTACCGGGAAGATGAACTTGTCGACACGAACAAGCATGTTCTCGACCACCCCTCGGGGGTATTTCACAGAACGATCAGCAAGCTGGATACTCATACGGGTCGGCCTCGGTTCGCCTAGTCCCAACTTGCGATACACGGAATACGGCATGAGATTAATACTGGCACCAAGATCTGCCAGTGCATGAACGACCGTATTATCACTCAAGATGCAGGGAATTGTGAAACTCCCAGGATCGGACATCTTTTCGGGTAACTTTCTCTGCAAAACTACAGAGCAACCAGCACTCAGCGGGATGGAAGAGACCTCAGCTAACTTCTCCTTATTAGAAAGAATATCCTTAAGGAACTTTGCATATTTCGGCATTTGAGTTAGTGCCTCAAGGAATGGAATGTTAAGGTGAAGTTGCTTCAGGAGATCAAGAAATTTAGTGTTCTGTTCCTCGTCTCTATCCCTGCGGACTCTCCCGGGAAATGGGAGTCTAGGTTTGTAGAGTCTCGGTGGTGTGCTGGGTAATGGCTGGTCCTCGGCCTGTGCTGTACTTCCTGGGCTTCACCTCTGATGCACCCTGGCCGGTGGAGACACCATCTGAATCTCCTCGTCTACCTGCTCCTCTACATCTACCGCAGGCCCCTGATTCACTGGCTTACTATGTGCTCCTGCACCGCTCCTCGTCGTCACCGCCTTTGCGAAGGCCTTCGGATTCTGCTCAGTGTTACTCGGAAGTGTACCTGGCGGCCTCTCATTCAGACGATTCGCTATATCTCCCATCTGCCTCTCAAGATTTTGAATTGACGCCCCCTGATTTCTCATGAATGACTCGTGTTCCCGAAATTTCTCTTGAGTCTCCTTGTGACGGGAATCCTCTCGAGTCATAAGCTGCGACAGCATCTGAGTCTGCTGTGCCATCATCTCCTCGAGCGTGGGCTTCTTCTCCCCACCATTCGCTCATTCACCGGAATCCTGGAATAAGCTCTGACGCGGCTGGAAGCCGCAATGATTTCCGTTCCTCCAGTTAGGATTTTGGTTACCTCTCCAACCCGAACTATAAGAATTAAAAGAATTAGGGTTTCGGTTTGGATTGTTAACATAGTCGACTGCCTCCTCCTGGAAACCTACAGGGCACTGAACGGTATCATGCCCTCCTCTACAGATCTCGCACAATTTACTCTTCACCTGCAGGTCCTTCACAATCTTCGCTAACGCCTCAACCTGTGCCGCGAGGGCGGTGTTCGTGTCGACTGAATGCATACCGCGTGATAAAGCGTCGACGGTTTTGGTGCTCTTAGAAGGTGGTCGCTGGTATCCACTCATGGCTAAACCGTTAAATAAGGCAATGCACTCATCGGTATCCTTTGTCGTCAATAAGTTGCCTCCTGCAGCAGTGTCAAGCATATTCTGAGTCGCGTACGTCACTCCGTTATAGAACTTTTCAACAACCGCCCAGTCCTGCAAGCCGTGGTTCGGACATAAAGCAAGTAGGTTTTTGAATCTCTCCCACGCCTCGTAGAAACTCTCAGTGTCCTCCATCTGGAAAGAATGAATCTGGTTACGCAAACGAGCGGCCTTAGCCGGAGGATCGTATTTTTCCAGGAACTGGGTCTGCATGGCGGCCCAAGTAGAAATGGATCCCTGTGGGAGGGACTTAAGCCACAGACTCGCCTGATCAACGAGTGAGAACGGAAAGATGCGGAGTTTGATGGCGTCTTCGGATACGTTGGCAAGATGAAACGTGTCGCAAATACGTGCGATGCGAGTGAGATGTGAATGCGGGTTTTAGTGGAGCAACCCGTGAAATTGAGCAGAATGGGAAATGGTGTTCAGAACGTTCGATGGAATCTGCCAGGTCGTTTGAACTCCTATAGCTGGTGGAGCAATGCTGGATCTCGCGCCAGCATCGACCGGACGGGCCCGGTCTGCTACTGTCCTCCTTGGTGGTGCGTCGGCCATAATCCTATCCCTAACGATGGGTTCAGATAAAGTAGGAGAAAAGAATGTATTACCGACGGATGTAGATGAACTAGAAAACGGTTTTGTACGACGTCTCTCAAGAAGCTCTCTCTCTGGTTCGGGAAATCCTTCAACTTCTGGTGGTCCTAGAGATCGAGTACGTCGCATACAACTATTTAAAATAAATAAAAGAAATTATAATTATCTAAACTATTTTAATCTAATAAACAAAACAAATAAGAAAGACAAGTAGTAAACAAGGCAAGTCTTAACTCGAGTCGTTCTTAATACGCCTCAAACCGTGTCCCCGGCAACGGCGCCAAAAACTTGATGTGTAAAATGTATAATACAAATAAAGAACGAATCACAATTAAGCTTTAAATTTATAAAAACGAAAATCCTATAGAAACCACACAAAACCGGCAAGTGTACCGATCATAAATAGTATAGCATCAAGGAAGTCCGGATGTTGAACCCAAAGACACGTGAAAACGTTTATAATTAAGCAAACTCTAACCAAGACTCACCAAAATAATATTTAAATGATTTTTAATATTTAGAATTTATTAAACTACTTAACTTAATTAAAAGAAAACTGTTAACAAAACACTTTTAGAAAACCTTGATTTAAATTCAATGAATAAAAACGTCTACCTAGGAATGAATCATGTTGAAAGAAATAACAAGATAACGGATTGAAAATATTCAAGACACCGGTTATAAAAGATAACACAACTAAAACTTGTTTAAGAAAATCAAATTACCTCTCAGTCTCTCTAACAAACTCTAACTTATTCTAGTTGATTTTAAAGAACAAACCGGACAAACAATTATTAACGTGTTCAAATACCGACTCACCTCTCGGTCTCACCGACACACTATCCTAATGGAGACGAATACTACGCAACCAAGGATAGAGGAACAATTTAACTTAACCCAAATTAAACCAACTAATTGCACATAAACTCTCAAACTCGACAAGACAAAAACCCGCTCTCGCGCGGTCTTAATTCTAACAAGTAAAAGCAACGAGACAATATTACTTCTTATCACCTCTCGGTCTCAAAGAAGGTGTATTTTAACTGATTTTAGATGATATATTACCTACTTATCCCTACGGTTGCGCATCCCGCAATTAAACCCAAAACACCAAGTAAAGAGCTTAACAAGCAATCAATTAATCAAAACCGATTCAATTAACTAATGCAAGAGGATTATAAGCAATAACAAATAAAACACATCCATCACACACAATCTAATTCATGGTTTAGTTAAACTTTACATCAATAATATAAGTCTTGAACATTAACAATCCATTAAACAAGTTAAAACCACCCAACAATCATCTATCCTAGGTAGAACAAACAAGTTTAGCTACTCATCACTTTTGGACAGCCATGTATACTTAATAAAAACATCACAAACATCATCATAAACATTATAAAACTCATTCAAGATCCAAACTCAATCAATTATAACTCAAACTATCCAACAATTGCAAAACAATTCAAATCAAAAGACCAAATCAAGATAGTTAGGGTTCTTGAAAGATAAATAAAGTTTAAGGATGTATACTAAGCAATATGGCTGAGATTTGTGAGTGTTTTGAAGCCCCTAGCTGCTGCCCAAGGGTTCCTCTTTGATTTCCAGCCGCCAACAGCCCCTATAGCCGCCTCTTTTTCTCTTTTTTTCTTCTTTTTCTTGCTGGCGGCAGCCTGTCCGATCGGACTGTTGGTATATGGGGTTAGAGTTTAGTGATTTCGGGTATTGGCTGAATGAATGGCTGAATCCAAGTGTTATTATCATAATATAATATAATATAATATAATATAATATAATATAATATAATATAATATAATATAATATAATATAATATAATATAATATAATATAATATAATATAATATAATATAAGGCTTTTAAGATGTGGGCTTGGACCGGGCCTTGATTAAACTTTGAAACTTTGACAATTAAACCCTCCAAGTTCTCTTTTTCTTGCCTTTTTTCCACATCTTTCCATAACCTACACAAAACATTTCAACTTTGTAAAACTTTGCACTTAACCCCCTAAACTTATATAAATTTGATATTAAATCATTAAAACATCATAAAATTGTAAGGAAATATAAGTGTGTTATTCAACACATCAACGCACTTCGAGGAAATGTTGAGTATTGGCACGGTTTATGAGATAATATTTTCGGTTCGGTGGTACGCAAAACGGTGTTCGGCACGCAAACCGAGGTAGAGAGAGAAAATAACTTAGAGAGAGAGAGTGTGGCTTTGTTTGGTGTGTGGGAGAAATGCCGTGAGCCTCCCCTTTTATAGCCAAATTTGTGTCCCATCGCGGTACGCGATGGGTTCTTCCCTGACTCCGTCGCGTATCACGACGGCGACATTTATGAGGTCTCGCCACGTGGCCTGACACGTCTGCCACGTGGTTTGACACGTTCTGCCACGTGTCCTAGTACGCTGCCACGTCTCGCACTCCGACGACACGTGTTGATGACTCATCACGGCCCATCGCGGTACGCGATGGCCGTCTCCTTGGACTCATTGCGTAGCGCGATGGGTCCCTGGATATTATTTTTCGTTTTCAGTCCCTCGTCTTTTATAGCTTGTCATATCTAGTCTTATTCTCGTTGTCCAAAAATACTAAGGCGGCTTGCGGCGATGCGAGCGAAGTGCAAAGTGCGCCATCAAAGCGCCACATTGCGCCCAACGCCCTTCGCCGTCGCCTTCGCCGTCGCCCTTGGCCTCGTCCTCGCCCGAGTCCGAGCGCGTGTGCGTGCGCGTCAGGTGCTACGCACCCTCCGCTAGGACTACTTGGTGCATGATATTCATAAAAAAATATTACTATGAAAAATCCCTTCCTTATAAAGAGCTTCCATTCCTTTACCACTTTCCATGTGGGATGGATTCCATCTTCCTTATTTATACCTTAGTGAAATGCTTCCACTTTCTTACATCTTCCAATGTGGGATGGAATTTCTTTCATGTAAGAATACTTAACTTAGGAAATATTTTTATTTCCTTATTTTTCTTATATTTCCTTATTTAATATTTTCTCATGACTTGTTTTGATATTATTTTTGATCCCTCAACTTTCCTAATTTGTTAAATTTGAATCGAAATTTTGGGAATGTTACAATATAACTCACCAATCATCTCTCTCATGTAAAGGTAACCCTAATTTCAGTATGGCCGCTCAAAATCCTATTGATTCTATAGTCATTGTTTTCCCTAAGGTATTAGGTTTGTGAATATTGTCTCTGTTGTTTGTTAATCTAAGTTTTAATTGGTTGATTGTGTTTCATGCAGGATTTTGATTCCGATTTTATTCACTTTTTGATCATCATGGTAAGGTTCGATTTTTATTCATTATTGATGCTCTCTGTCTAAATATTTTATTTTTAAGGTTTTAGATTTTATTTACAAGGGTGTTAAAACTTTTTTTTGTGTTGATTATATTTGTTTTTTTGCAAGCCTATCGTTCCCGCAAGGTACAGTTTTATTCCTCTTAGGTATTGTTTGTGAAATTAATGAGTTAATGACTGAGTGCACGTTTATTGTTTGTAAAATTAATGATTGAGTGCAAGTTTACTCAACCATGCTAAAAGTATCAAATTCTCTACCAAAATACTTTAATAGTATTGACCAAAATGAATATGTTTAGACAAAATGCTCTATTTTAATGTATTTACATAGTTTGACCTTAAGAAATCGAACAATTATAAAACAATTTAATTTATTTGTTATTAATTTTTAAAAGTAAAAATCCAATGTGCAATAAAATAGAATTTAGTTATTTTATAAATCGTTGATAAAGTTTTATCAGTTTAAGTTTTATTATTATGAACAAAACCATTTTATTAATTCATTTAATCATTGTTATTTATTTTAGATATTTTTGCAACCGTATATAATATAGGACTTGTAATTGTGGCTGCAGTGGAAAGTACTAGCCCATATATAAAGTTAATGGGTTTACACCATTCTCACATATCTAAAATTTAATTTCAATAATAAATTTTATTATGTTAACCAATAATTATTGATTTAACAATAGTTATACTTTCTATATATGTGAGCTCTTTAAATTTAAGTTTTTGATTTTGATTTTGACCAATAATTATATCTTAAATGAAACTTTAATTATATAATATTTTCTTTTACAAAAAATTAGACTTTCTATATACGTTAATATGTAAATCCGTTTAAATCTAAGTCTTTTTGAATCATTTTGAAACTATTAATATGTTTTTTCATACATATTAGTCAACTTCATTTTCATATTGTTTTGTTTTGGATTATCATTTATTCATATTCTTAAATGTCAAAAAGAAACCATCACCTCATGATACAAAACCTAAAATTAATGGTTAATATTCAAGTTTTGCATTCTCTATTGTTTACTAAAACAATTGCAAAACATACTTTATATTGTTATATTCAAAATGCGTACTTTCAAGATGTGTGTTTGACCTTTGTTAAAATGATTTTAGAAAAAAATATTTTTTGAAAATTAGACTCTTTACCTTTCTATAATTCTTAACACAAAATTGCTACCATTTTTTATTCAAGCAAAGTTCTAAACAATTAATATGATTTCCTTATTTATCAAAATCAAATACTTATTTTGTATTAATTATATTTAATTAGGTTTTGACGTTTCCTTAAAATAGGTATTCAAGTTGTTGTTCTTAATTCATATTTATTTTAAGATAAGTAGTTAGTGAGTAACATTTATTCATTTTTGTTTTTCCTCTTTAAATAATTACTTTGCAAATTTTGTCATGTAAATAATGTTTGTTTGCTTTGTTTATTCTTGTAGGTTGCGGTATGGGTTGTTACGTATACACTGCGTTTTTATTTTCAATTCAGTATTGTATTCTAATATGTAATGGTGAACTTTTGTAATGATTTGGTAAATCGTACATGTAAACAAATTTGAATTCTTACTCTTTTAGTCTATTGAGTGATCATAACAAAAACATAAATATGATGGCTTGTCAATTCTTTTATTTCGTCCGAGACATTGGTTCAATGTTTACTTTTGTTTAGCTTGGTCTATGTTTGATACGTTAATAATTTTAAGAACACTTGAACTGATCATGTTTATGGTTAGGCTGCATCACACAATTCATGACATAACTTTTCTACTATGGTAAAACAATTTTTTCCGACCAATTTATGTAAAACAATCCATTACATTTCTTCAAATCTAAATATATGTGTGTTTGTGTTTAATTAATGATTTTTATATTTTCGCCTGTGTAGTACACATATTAATAACCTATATGCTATTAAACCAATAGAGTGTATTGACACATGACATCTTCTTATTAATCAAACCATATTTCTTCCATACATAACAACCACTTTTTAAAATTTATTTTTAATTGTATACTTCAAAAACAAATTCAATTAATTAGGAGTCCATCTACTTAGACTATTAACACATTTCTATTGGTTCAATTGACTATTTTCCAAAAATATCATTCATACATAGAATTTTTATCTATTATAATAAAAAAAAATTTACAATGTTGAAAGTGATATACACTCTCTTCACCCGTTTCAATTGGAAGAATAATTTCAAAATTAATTTACACAAAATAAAAACTACTCCTTCTCTATTTCGTCTTATACACTCCGTCGTCTTCCACCATTCAATTATCACAGAGTTTCTACAATTAATGCTATATCTATTCATTTTTTTATGTTTTGATTGGATGTGAAATCTCACCCATATTTCAGGTATTATCATATCTAAACGATATACATTTATTCTATTGTTGGATAATCAATATCTTCATCGATTTGTGTTTAATCCACAGTGGGTTTTAAATAATTTAGAGTTATAATATGGAGAAGTTGGATATTACTACAAGTTTGATTTAGTGCTCTAAAATGGACTGTCGGTTTTAAATGATTTAGGGTCTAAGGTTTAATCGACTAATTATGATTGCTTCTTCCCTATGAAATTGCTACAAGTTAGATAGTTTTCCAGATAAAATCAATATTTTTTATCTATATAGTGAAATCGCAACTTGGAATCTAGCATTACTAGATTGATTGAATTTGATATCTTTTGATATATATAAATTGTATTTTCTTCGAACATCATGTGGTTTCAACACTTCATACCACTTGGGTAGTTTTTATTTTTTATTTTTGCAGGATAACAGAATCTGCAACTTGAGTTGGTTTATTTGTGAAGGTATATAGGATTTTTTTGCTAACAATGTAACTTGCAAGTTCATATCGCATATTCAATTTCACATCATTGAAGATATTTTTTGTGCATTATGGGTGTCAATTTACCTAATGTCTTGATCTCCTATAATTTCTTCAACAGGTTTGTAACATATCATTTTCTTATTATCTTAACACTTGTTTGTATTAGTAAAAGCCAATTTTTCAGGTCACGGTAACCGGTGCAAGTAGTTAAGCGGAAGCAACAAAGATTTCACCAAGTACAATGCATATTTTTTAAGATAAAGTATCGAAATCAAGTTGTGAGTCCTTAAGTTTCTATTCAGTTTTGGTGGATTATATTGGAATGACAAGCTACATTACATCAAATGGGTTTAAAGTAAGGCTGGCAAAATGGGAGGGTCAGTTGAGGGTGGGTGACGGGTTAAAACGAGTTTGGGTCAACTGATTCTAGGGTTCAGTGGTGGTTTTGCTTTTTCCCATTCTAGAAAAAAAATTGAATTCGATTCAGCGTTTGAATACGTTTGTTTAAACGGATTATGGTTTCGTGTTTCTTAGTTGCTTGGTTTAATGGTGAAACATTTGTTTACTTCTCTCTTGATATTATTATTTAAACTTAAATTCTATTATTATTGTTTGACATTTTCCCTTTAATAATATATATTTATTATAAGGGTGACGCCAAGGAATTTGTAAATAGCCAGGAAGGATTATCTAAGTAATACAAGATGAACCTAAGCATGTAATTATTTTTAATGCACTTTGGGGCTAACAATGGAAAAAGCTATAAATAATTGTTCATCAGAATGTATGCATTTGCATGATTTCATATATCTAAAATATTGTGTCATTTTTTGGAGAAGTCATATGAGTTTCTCAAAAGATTATTTGACTAAGTTTCTCAAAAGATCATTAGAGGCAGCCATTGTTTCAATTAAAACTATTGTAACCAGTCATTTTTGGCAGGTAGAGTTTTGATATGCTTTTGTTTATGTAATTAAACCAATAATTATATATGTTTGTTTTTTTTCTTTTGTGTATACTTTAATTTAATTAACTATTTAATATAATTTGATTTAATAAATTTCAGTTGTATTAATTTTCTAATTTGATTTGATTTGATTTGTTGCTTCCAAATTTTGAAATGAGTATCCCTATTTTTCTTGCTCAAAATATCCTACGTTGACTTAATAATTAAAATTTAGAAAATTAAATTATCATATTATTATATGAGTAACAAGATAACTCATTATGATCATAAATATCAGATAATTAATTTAGCACAATCACATTTTATTAGCGTTTTAATTTTAATTGTTGTTTCTTAATTTTGAGTTGAGTTTCATAATTTTTCTTAATCACAATTTATTATGTTGACATGGTAATTCAAATCTTAGAAGTTTGAAATTAGTTAACTCCTAAATTTGAGTTATATGTTTAATGACATGTTTTCCAAACATTAATTTTCTCAATGCGAATTCTTTTCACAAACATACTTTTTCTTTGTTTTGAAGGTCAAATATACAAGTCATAATTTATTTTGACTCATCACCAGTGTATATCGTATACTCGACCCTCTGATTTTTATTATATTGTTATTATAATCGATTGTTGGCGCTGGCGAACATATTTACGTGAGCTATGTGGATTCAATGTAGTGGTTGGAAAGTACAAATGCGTTGGAGACTTGGAGATAATTGTTGATAAATTTAGTTCCAAGGTAAGTATTATCTATCCAATAGATAAGTCAAACATTGATGTTAAAGTCAAACTTTGTTACTTTAAAAATTAAAACAAAACAAAATGCTTAATATATATGCTCTTACAATATGAAACTTTTTCATTTAATAGTGATACCATATATTTCTCACTTACAGTAGTTTTATTACAAATTACTTTTCTCTTTTTAGGAAGTTTAGTTTTATAAACTAATAACAAAATTTAATACGGGCGAGATCGTTTCAAAAGGATTTTTGATTTAAAAATAGTTAACTTATGTATAGTTTAAAAAGAAATATGTATTTCAGAAATATTGTGTATAGAATATGTTGTGGTTTTAAATTACACGTGTTTGTTATACAATTTTTTTATTTCCACCCGTGTCGTACACGGGTTAATAACCTAGTATACTATATTGTATAAGCAAATTGATTCTTACACAGCATTAGTGTATGACTATACAATATTTGAAAGTGTGCATACACTACATCAGTTTTGTCTACACCACATTAGATAGGTCTAAACTACATTAGTTACGACTACACATATTTGAAAATGTGTCTACACTACATTAGTTTAGCCTACACTATATTAGATATGTCTACACTATATTAATTATGACTACAAAACATCTAAAAATGTTCCTACACTACATTAGATATGTACGCCCTACATTAGTTATGACTACACAACATTTGAAAGTATCCCTACACAACATTACGTAGCTACGTTACTAAGATAATCCTACACTAAATCAATTGATCAAAAGAAAAAAAAACATTGTGTAGGACGTTAAAATTTTTTTATAGATATATGTTGATCGTGTAGTCATTTGTCATTTAATCGTTCTCCAAGCATGTTGGTTGAGTATGAGTATGGTTGTGTAAGGATGCGCTGGTTGTTTAGGGACGCATAATTTAATAATCGATAAAACTGTATTATGGGTATAAAAAGATAGAATTTAATAATACGTTGCACATTATATTAGCGAGTGGCAGTCGATGTAGATATTTTAACCCACAATGACTATAATATCATTTCATGTGTTGTGAAGTAAAAATGTCAAAATAAATGAATAATAAAATTAAAAAGGACTAAAACTTAAACAAGAATATAAGTAAAAAGAAGAATATAGAACAAAAGCTACTTTCACATATCTTATTAACAATATATCGTTAGACTTGTTTAAAAATGTCATGTTAGGTTTATGTTATTAAAGAATAAATAATATTATTTAATTGTTAAAACAAATTTTGAAATGTAACTTATGTTGAATGGTTTAATTATCAAAAATAAAAATTAATCATTTTACTATAACACCCTTATATTTAAATAATTCAAAAATTAAAAAGAAATGATATGATTGGTTAGAATCTCTTCTCGCACTTCTCGCATTAACAATTATTTCTGAAATGAATCTAATCTTGTATATATATATATATATATATATATAACATAGAGGGATATAATAATTGAAGAAAATGAAAATTGAACCCGTATTGTTGAAGAATCGCGTGCGGATTATGCAAGACGTCATGGAAGGTTGCTTGGTAAGTTAGCTATTTGGGAGTTGTTTGGGGTTTGGAAAATCTAGAGAAGTATGAATATTGTTTAGTTGTTTGTTTACGTTGTTAAGTTTTAAGTTTGAATGTTGTTTAGTTATTTGTTTAAGTTGTTAAATTTCAAGTTTGAGTGTTGTTTATTTGTTTGTTTAAGTTGTTAAATTTCAAGTTTGAATGTTGTTTATTTTATTTATTTTTAAAGTATAATAACACTAGAATAAACATACTTTTTGTTTATTATCAATCTCAGGTACAAATACGTTTACATAGTAAAATTATTTAAGTAAAGTATCTGACTGAAACATTACAACTTTATTTTAGTTGTCTTTATTTCTTCGTTCTTAAATCTTCAATTGTCTTCATTTATTTATTATCATCTATAATTCTTGGATCGTCTTCAAAATCTTCATCATCGTTTTCCATGCCTTCGTCT
The DNA here is from genome assembly GCF_021521415.1 of Bidens hawaiensis. Taxonomy (NCBI): domain Eukaryota; kingdom Viridiplantae; phylum Streptophyta; class Magnoliopsida; order Asterales; family Asteraceae; genus Bidens; species Bidens hawaiensis. Next base: position 24,736 of record NW_027500313.1, read on the forward strand.
TCCTCTTCTTCACCCGATACGCTGGAAGATAGTCCTTCTTCCACCTCTTGCTCATGAATTGTTCGTTCAAGTGGTATTTTGTATTCAAAATTTGGTTTGTTTTGTATACGATCCACCGCGTCTAAATGATTACTTAGACAAATGCACATCTCTAACAACTCCAGAGTGAGTTTTATTCTTCACATCGATAATACTTGGCCACTAAGAGAAAAAAACTGATTCCAAAGCTACCGTATAAGTTTGGACGCTTAGTACTTAATAGATCACGGGCCATAGCAAAAAGATTTGGAAATTCGTTTTGCTTTCCTTTCCACCAAGCCAAAACATCAAAATTTCAATATTCTTCGGCCGATACCCCTTCAACGTAGTTTGCTTTAGGATTGTGTCGGAGCAGCTTCCAAGCAAAGCTCCAATTAGAAGTTGGTCTTGTCGGAACCAAGGACGATAGTTGAGATTGCCTTTTCCCTCTATGAATTTTGGTGGTGGCTGGGTTACGCCATCTACATATTGGTCCAGATCGAGCCCGATTAGGGTGGACATGACTTGTTTCCTCCAAGATGGAAAATTGTTAGTTGTAAGCTTGGTAGAAAAATGAAAAATGGGTATGAGTGGTGATTTCAACGATGGTGGTAGACATGTTTGAAAGGAGTGGGTGGGGGGGGGGGGGGGGGAGAGAGTAAAACAAAATAATAATAAGATGAAAGGAAGGTGATTTGGATCGTGTATGCTCAAAGGAGTTGGGGTGCTCTGAATACCATATAGAAAGTAATATATTGTAGAATTGAATACATTAATTGCATAGTACATGTGTCCTATATAGACTAATTACAACATAGAAAGAGCATGATTTTAAGAGTAAAATATGCTAACATATTAGAATACAATAATTGTAATATACATTCTAATTTAAGTTCCTGTAACTTTGTCTTGCCTTATAGTTCCATCTTCTAAGTTTTTTTCAAGTGAAGTGATAATCAATTTATGTGTTTTGATTTTTCATAAAATATGTATCAGGTTATTCTTAAAATGAATTAAGTGCCTCATTAGTCATTATCACACCACATATTCATTAGCTTAGTTTGTTTAAACTCAATCTCGCTAAGAAGTTGTCAAACCAAAACTAATTAACGAGTAACATAGCCTTGTATTCTAATTCTGTACTTGAATGAGACACACCACTCTCTTTCTTGCCTTTTTCAAGACACAACATTAGATCCAATGAGATAACAATATCAAATAGGGACGCTTGGTTGTCGATGTGTTTCGTGCACATGTAAATTTTGGTTAAAGCGGAGGCGTGTGTACGAACCGATCCAAACTCACCCACTAGAAATCAAGATGTGAAACCAAATTAAATTTTATAATGATATTTAAATTAAATAGTATTTTTAAATGGTAACATACATGAAAATAGAATCGGGTACATTATGGGTGCAGAAGAGCGAAGCCTAGAATGGACCCGGGGTTCCCGCCCTCTCCCTCATTTTTTTTTCCCAACGTTGTAAGTTTATGCGTTTTTGTCTGAGATTTCTATACGTATTGATTCCCTCCGAAACAGGGTTCATCACTTTCAGTTTCTCTATAAAAAATGTCCAAGCTTTGTCAGTTGAAGTGCAAACAAGCCGAGCTGAGCGCAAGCTTGGCTCGTTTAACTTACATAGAACTCGAGATTGGCTCGTTACACTCTCCATTTCTAAAGCTCCAGCTCGAGCCCAATCCCGTTTAAACTCGACTTGCTCTAGCTTTTTACGAGCCGATTTTAGATAGTGACTTGTAACAGTAGGGGCGCAAACGAGCTGAACTGCTCGCGAGCTACTTGAAATCGACTCATGAAAAAACTTCATTGAGCTTCACCTATTGAGGTCGAACTAGGTCATAAGTTTAAACGAACCTATCATTTATTATAATTATAAACATATAAAGAAAAATAATTAATTAATAATAGTAAAATTAAAGGTTTGTGTAAGTTAAAACAAGCTTGGTCGTGCTCATGATTGAAGTTCCGTTACCGCATGTGTGTGTGTGTGTGTGTGTTTGAAAAGAAAGAAAGAAAGAAAGTGATCAGCAGCGGCGAAGAGAATCGAAGAAGATGAAGGCTGTGGTAATCACAACTCCGGGAGGTCCAGAGGTGTTAAAGCTGCAACAAGTAGAAGAGCCAAAGGTGAAAGACGATGAGGTATTGATCAGAGTGGAAGCACGGCTCTCAACAGAGCCGATACGCTTCAACGCCAAGGCAAGTACCCTCCGCCACCGGGAGAGAGCGAGTATCCGGGTCTAGAGTGTTCCGGAACCATCGAAGCCGTCGGCAAAAACGTAAACCGTTGGAAAATTGGAGATCAGGTCACTCACTTATCTATCTCTTCTCTTGTTTATTAATATGCTCAATTAATTAGTGACTGTTAGGGTTTATATTGCTGATTAGCTTTGACCGATTACTGATTTTAGGGGTCGATTAATTGAAATCGAATCGGTAATCGGCACCATGAACCGATATTTTACAACACCGGTTATACTTATAAAATCACATAATATGTACTGAGAATTCAATCTAATTTGACCTGAAACGGGTGAATCATGTGCAACATATAAGGTTTGGATGATCAATCTTCACTACACAAGTTACATTGGTTAGGAACCGAACCCAGGCCGTCCCTGAGAATCGCTAAAAAATTTGGAGCGAATGTGAGAAAAAATGGTTTTTTTTATTGGATTTAAACAAAAATGGGCTTATTGGGTTATGGTTTAGGTTGTGCAATTGTCCTGACTTTTTTATCACAAAGTTTTACATGAATGGCTAGATGTTCTTGTCATTAGATAATATGCAAATGCTGTGAAGCTTCTTGTTCTTTATGTCCAATAATATTGGAATATTGAAGTGCAGGCATGTGCTCTTATAAGTGGTGGAGGATATGCTGAAAAAGTAGCTGTACCCGCGGGTCAAGTTCTTCCTATCCCGTCTGGAGTTTCTTTGAAAGATGCTGCTAGCTTCCCGGAGGTCGCATGCACCGTTTGGTCAACTGTTTTCATGACAAGCAAGTTATCTTCAGGGGAAACATTTCTGGTAAAGTGTAAATTTTTTTCAATTTGATTTGTGTGCATTGAATCCCAAAATGGGCAAAAAGAATGGGCTAATGACTAGGCCTATAAACGAACCGGATGTTCAATGAATCCTTCGGCTTGTAAACGAACTGACCGTTCAAACGAACAAAAAAAATTGTTTGTTGAATTAAACGAACTAACAGGAACACATGCTTTGTTCGTTCATTTATGTTTCTGAACATTCGTTTATTTATGTTTGTTTGTGTTTGTTCATTTGGTAGAATCATGATGCATTTTGTAATGAAGTTTCAAGTTTGTTCTTTATGTCCAATAATATTGGAATATTGAAGTGCAGGCATGTGCTCTTATAAGTGGTGGAGGATATGCTGAAAAAGTAGCTGTACCCGCGGGTCAAGTTCTTCCTATCCCGTCTGGAGTTTCTTTGAAAGATGCTGCTAGCTTCCCGGAGGTCGCATGCACCGTTTGGTCAACTGTTTTCATGACAAGCAAGTTATCTTCAGGGGAAACATTTCTGGTAAAGTGTAAATTTTTTTCAATTTGATTTGTGTGCATTGAATCCCAAAATGGGCAAAAAGAATGGGCTAATGACTAGGCCTATAAACGAACCGGATGTTCAATGAATCCTTCGGCTTGTAAACGAACTGACCGTTCAAACGAACAAAAAAAATTGTTTGTTGAATTAAACGAACTAACATGAACACATGCTTTGTTCGTTCATTTATGTTTCTGAACATTCGTTTATTTATGTTTGTTTGTGTTTGTTCATTTGGTAGAATCATGATGCATTTTGTAATGAATCATGTACAGTTGGACCACTAATTTAGATGTGTTTGTTGAACATTATTGGATACTTAATGTATTAGATAGGCATGTTTGTTTGTGTTCGTATATGTTTATTCATTTATGCTTGTTTAATTATGTTTGTGAACTGTAAGTTTAGATGTTCAATGAACGAACATGAACATTATCATTTTCTTAGCGTAAGAACATGAACAAAAATATTTGTTTGATTAACTGTTCGTGTTTGGTTTGAGTTAAATGAATGAACATGACATGCCCATGTTCATGTTTGTTTGGTTCGTTTACAGGCCTACTAATGACACAAAATGGTTTTGTAAGTTTCAAGTTTACTATCAAGAACTCAATATTGTATCAAACATATATGCAACACCTCCAATACGGGTTAAGTAGAATAACCGTATGCCATAACATTAGTTGGTATATAACATTATTATTGAAGGTAGGCGGCGTGAAATATCTCCAAAGAGGAAAAATAAAAAAGATTAAGTTAAGTTCGATTTTCGTCCCTGAGGTTTGCCCATTCTATCTATTTGAGTACCAAGTCCAAATTGTTAACATATCATGGCTTGTGGCTTCAAAAGTTTAACCACGTGTGCCCTTTTCATTAACTGTGTTAGATTTTCTGTTAAATGGAAGGGTATTTCGGTCATTTTACACCTAAGGCACCCTTTATGTAATTTATAAAGTTAAGGGACTATTATATCAATTAAATTACATAGACAGTTCCTCAACTATAGATTTGTAGTTAATAAATTACATAAACAGTCCCTTAGGTATAAAATGACTGAAATACGCTTTGGTTTAACAAAAACTCTTAACAAAGTTTGCGAAAAGACGAAAACGGTTAAACATTTGAAACCACAGGTCTTGATACGTTAAGAATTTGGGCTTAGTACTCAAGTAGTTGAAATGGGTAAATCTCATGGACGAAAATGGAACGTAACACAAAGCTTTTAATTTTCAGGCAGTTGAAAAAATATTGGGATTTTTAAATTTCACTCTCGAAAGATATTTACTCAGAGCTTGTAAAACTTTTCAGATACATGGTGGTTCTAGTGGAATTGGTACATTTGCAATTCAAATTGCTAAATACCTCGGTATTAAAGTGTTTGTTACAGCAGGTAAACTATCGTTAATTATTCATATAATTAACCATGGTTATTTGCAACCATACAACCATAATGTATTTGTTTTTTAGGGAGCGAGGAAAAATTGAAGGCGTGCAAGGATCTTGGAGCCGATGTTGCCATCAACTACAAAACTGAAGATTTTGTTGCAAGAGTAAAGGAGGAAACCGGAGGGAAAGGTGATAACCATTTGACTCAAAAGTTGACTTTTCAAACCATTGTTCTCGATGATTCTTCACAAATCTTAATGTTTAACCTTGGATGAGCCGAAAAACAGGTGTTGATGTTATATTGGATAATGTTGGTGGGCCTTACTTCCAGAAGAATCTAGAGAGTTTAGGCATGGATGGCAGGCTTTTCATCATTGGTTTCATGGGTGGAGTGAAAACCGAAGCAAATTTATCATTGATGCTTGGAAAGCGGCTCACTGTGCAAGGTATAATACTAAAGACCCCTTTGCGTTTATTTTTGAATTTTGTTTGTATATCCTTCCAAGATGACTGAAAAGAGTTTTGATCAAACGTTTTTGGTTTGTTTCATCTTGGATAATTACAGTTCATTGAAGAATCCACGTACCAAAGACCATGCCCTTAAAAACTTATTTTGATGGATATTCTTTATGTAAAAGTGGTGTTTTTTAAAAAAATTATGTAAATTGTGTTTTCTGAAAAATATTGGTAAAAACGACTGGTATATATATATAGGGTGAGGATCCTAAGAGAAATTTTTGAAATTGAGAACTTTGAGAACCATTTTAAGCCACAAAAAAACCTTTTAATTAAATAATAAAAAAAATTATAAAACGAAAAAAAACAAAAATTTTAAAAAATAAAAAAACCAAAAAATATTTTCTTTTATCCCGGTTTCATAAAAAAAACATAATTATACACATATGTATATTTGTATTTAATCTCGATTTTCATAATGTATAAATATGTACATTATCATTTATCTTAATTGTATATATGTGTATAAAGAAATAACATGTATAAAATTAAAAAGCTAAGTATTATACATATGTGTATAATTTTGCTAAATTGATATTTTTTTTTTTCAATTTTTTTATATTTTTTTATGAACTGGGATGAAAAATAAAAATTTTTGGTTTTTTTTACTTTTTTTATTTTCACGTTTTTTTTGTTTTATAATTTTTTTAAGAAGAGTGTTTTTTGAGGTTTAATGGTTCTCAAGGTTCTCAATTTCAAAATAGTTCTCACATGATCCTAATCCTATATATATATATACTAGCTTTAGAAATCCGTGTATTACTCGAGATAAATTAATGTATAAATGCAATAATTAATTTAATACAAATAAAAAATGACAATTAAGTCTCTTTATATTATGTAAAAAAATGTATTATAAATATAGTCATTTTATATCATCAAATATATTTGAATTTTAAATCAAGAATGGATTGTTCTACCATCGGTATACAATAATGAAACAATGCCACTGGAAACAACATTTAAAACAATGAGGCATTTGAAAGATGTATCTAAAGTCTTTCACACAAATGTTTTACATTCCATACCCGACCATAGAGGAAAAAAACACTAGATTTTCCTTTTTGAACAGCTTTCATGTTGTCCTTATAAACACACTGTTGTTCAACTATCACAATAGTCTTATAATAAATATAAAAAATGAAAATTTTGTCTTATGATTTTTAAGACTGAATATTTGTAAAAAAGAAATAAAAACAAATTATTATAGTTTTCTTTAATATGAAGATGTCTCAAAAAATTGAATGTTAATGTACTCTTTTAAACATAAACTCTTTTATATATACATTTCAATTTTAAAGAAAATATATTTATGTTACGTAATTATTATATTAATATATATTTTATATTAAGTATGGTTAGAATATAATTTATGGAATTAATAATTCAATCAATGGGGATTGACCAATTAATACGGCATCTTGAATTTATAATCAATACTATATTTGAACCAAGATTTTTTTTTCTTTTCCATCAATAGAAAAGAAGTGATTTTGGCGGGAATTTGATAGTAAGAATTAACTTCAGAATGCCATGTGTCCAGAATTATTTTCTTTTATTAGTATAGGTAGATAGGTAGATATATATATTGTATGATTTACGCCCTGCTTGCGGTGCGCACATATAATGTATATATCTGTGAACCCTTGGGTGGGCAAAAGTAAAATTGCACTAATTTTGACGTTATTTTTACTAATCACGTGAAAATAACGTTAAAAGTGGCGGAAGGTTAATCAGGCATCATGTGGTGGCGTTGATAGCCGAAAGACAAGGGCACATGCACCAATCAGCCGGTGTCCCGATGATTGAGTGTTATGTGTCTTATGTCCAAGGCTTGATTCAAAACTACTATCGAGCCGGGGGTCTCACCGGAAGCAGCCTCTCTATCCTTATGGGATAGAGGTAAGGCTGTCTACATCTTACCCTCCTCAGACCCTACCATAGCATTGCTATTGGTGGGATATACTGAGTACGATGATGATGATGATGATATATTGTCTGATTTGTTAAAGTAGGGTGTGCATGGGTCAGTTTTGTGCTCAAACCGAACCAAAAACCGAAATTTTGGTTTTTGAGTTGTTGAAAGCCGCTTGATTTAGGTCTTTTTGGTGTCTGTTTGGGTTCAGCTCGATATTTCAGTTTTACCATTTGTCCTTGAAAATTTTGGGCTGAAAAAGCATTGGTCCAAAATAATGAATTTGGTACTAAAACTTTGGTTCTAAATCCTATTAGGGGCAATTTCATAGAATAGTAACCAAGTTTCAAAAGTGTTCCAATTATCATAATTTGGGCTAAAATATTTGTGCAATACCTATATAATAAGTTCTTATAAAGTGTACTTGTATTCAATTAGAAATTGAAATCTATAAATTCGGTTTGGTTCATTTTTTTTCTGGTTTTAGTTACATGCAAAACCAAAACCGAACTGAAAGTTTGTTTTTCACGGAAACATAAAACCAAACTGTTAGTTTTTATTTGGGGTTCGGTTTTTCTGGTTTCATGCACACTATATCCGTATTATCAGACAATGGGTTCTCTCTCAATTCTTACAAAATCTCATTTTATTGTTTCTTTCTTTTTTCATTTAACATATGATTAAGTTTTTTCTTTAATAATTTGTATCATTAAATAAAAAATTTAAATAAGCAGTATTGTTCAGTCTTATTATATCTACACTTCGATATGAATTTTATTGAAAACTTATTTGTATACAAAAATACGTTTTTTTTATATCATAATATAATTTTTGTTGATGCAGCTGCGGGTCTGAGAACCCGAAGTATAGAAAAGAAAGCGGAAATAGTGAGTGATGTGGAGAAGAATGTATGGCCTGCAATCGCACAAGGGAAGGTGAAGCCTGTTGTTTACAAGTACTTCCCTTTATCTGAAGCAGGGGAGGCTCACAAGCTTATGGAAACCAGTGCACACGTCGGGAAGATACTCCTACTTGCATGAACCTTGGGCCTTGTTTGTACTTCAAATGATGATATTCATTCATGATACAAAAGGGCAATGTAGCAGGAAATTTGTGTTTGTATTCAGTATGAAACTTGTGTGTTGGTAATACTGTCAAAAATCAAGTTCAAAGGATAATAAAAGGTGATGTTCTAAAAAGGGTTTTAGGTGGTACAAGTACAACTAAACTAGGGGTGAACAATAAACGAACCGTTGACCAAAAACCAATGAAACTGAACCAAACTAACCGAAATCCGTTATCGGTTCTTTTTGTACCCTTGGTTAACCAGAATTAACTTGACCAGTCCGGAGAATTCATCTTTTCATATATATCTAGCTTTTGTACCCTCATTTCATGTATTTCATGTTTTAAACCTTTATTTCATGTTACACATCATGTATTATGTCTCCATTTTATGTAATTATAAGCAAAAACTTAAGCCAAAGTATGGTTTTTGTTATTAACCGAAATTAATCAAACCGAATTTTATGTAATTATAAGCAAAAACTTTATCCCACATATGGTTTTGATTATTAATCGAAATTAACAAACCTAAAACTGCCAAACCAACCAAACCAAACCGTGCACAACCATAGTGACAACAATGTGCCTAGCGAATTACAACGGTGTGTCTAACCTTCCAGGTTTGGGTCGCTGTTGTAATGAGATTTAATGCGCATTGGGTATAAACTTTAAACCATTTAACAAACTTAACACAAAACCCTTTTCTAAAACTACTACCCAAACCGCCCAGCCTATTGGAAAACCCGAGAATCCATATTACATTCAGATTTAGATTTATGGTCTAAATCAAGCTCCGAGAGTTTGGTATGGCACGCTTGCCGACCATGATAACGGCTTCAAACGAGGGACTGTCGACTATACTTTATTCTATAAGAATATTGGTGATGATCTTCTCCTCGTTCAAATTTATGTCGATGACATTATCTTTGGGTCAACAAACGACACGTTTTGTAAGGATTTTGAGAAGTCAATGCAAACAAAGTTCGAGATGAGCTCGATGGGAGAGATGAACTTTTTCTTAGGGTTGCAAGTTCACCAGTCTGCGAAAGGAATCTTTATTCACCAGACCAAATTTTCAAGATATCTGCCGGAAAAATCCCTTCAACTCATCTCCCCCTGGGTCACAATTTATCACCGGATGAATTGGAGGACATCGTTGATCCTACCCTCTATCGTGCTATGATTGGATCTTTAATGTATCTTACGGCTTCTCGCCTTGATATAATGTTTGCTGTTTGTTTATGTGCTAGGTACCAAGCTAGTCCCCGAGTGACTCACCTGGCAGCGGTCAAGCGTATTCTTCAATATCTGAGGGGCAATCCAGACATCGGGTTATGGTACCACATGGACGATAACTTTGAACTTACCGCCTTTTCAGACTCAGACTATGGAGGGTGCAAGATTAATTTCAAATCGACTACAGCAGGGTGTCAATTCTTAGAAAAACGGCTTGTTTCTTGGCATTGTAAAAAGCAGACGACGGTCTCTACTTCAACCGCTGAGGCAGAATATGTTGCAGCCTCGAGTTGCTGTTCCCAGGTTTTGTGGATCCAACATCTGCGCTACTACAGTTTGAAGTTTCTTACTACTCCAATTTTAATTGATAACTCTGCTGCCATTAGCATCACAAAAAATCCCGTACAACATTCTAAAACGAAACATATCTAAATTAAATATCATTTTATAAGGGATTGTTTTGAAAAGAAATTAATTGACCTTGAGAAAGTACATACCGATTTTCAAAAAGCCAATCTATTTACCAAAGCCTTTGACAAAACTCGTTTTCAATTTTTTCTTGGTTTAAATGGATTGAAGACCCTTACTGAAATCCTGGAACAAGGATAACTATCTTTATTTTCGGTTTAGTCTTATTTAAAATTTTATTTTGGTTTTGAGTTTTAGGGGTTGAAAAATAGAAAAATACAAAAATATTGTGCTTTTTGTTTGTATAGAGAAAACCCAAAAACATTGAAAAATTTAAAAACCAAAAACATTTGAAAAACCAAAAATATTGTGTTTTTTAAGTCTTTAATGTTTTTCGTTAAAATATTTTGAAAATCCAAAAACATTTTAAAATCTTGAAAAAGACAAAAAGATTGTGTTTTCAGTTTGTAAAGAAAAATCCGAAAAATCGAAAAGATTATGAATTTTTGTTTATAAGAAAATCGAAAAAGACAAAAAGATTGTGTTTTATGTATATAAAGAGAAAAATCAAAAAGATTTTTGCATACATTCGCTGAGAAGTATGTCAATTATTCATATTTGAAGGACATATACTTGTATATGTTTGGTCCTGAGATTTACTTGTAAATGTTCGGGATAGCCATTTACCTGACAATGGAAAGTAATTGGGGGCGGTGTTATGCGTTTTTACTTAATTTTCTCGCTGAAAATTATGTCTGTCATTTAAGTTTGTGGAGCATGCTTGCATGTATTCGTTCTGTTATTTACTTGTAGATTGATAGGATAGCCATTAATCTATAAACTGAAAGTGACTGTGGCGATTAAATTCATTTTGTTTTATGCTCCTCAAAATTTTGAGTTTTTTTAAGCAAAAAGAGAAAATGATAGTACATTGATTGTTTGACCCCATATCCAGTAGAAAATAAGCTTAAAAGACTGAGTGCTTAATCATTGGTGCATTGGTAGGTCTTAAACAAGCTGTTAGAGTAAAGTATGTGATATAAACATAAAGCAAATTGGAAGAGGTGTTAGTCTCTAGCAAAAATCTCGGTAAGGTTGGTAGAAATGTAATAACCTGTCATACTCAAGCCTTATATTGATCACCAAAAATAAAATAAAGCAAATAACAATCGTTAGGATTCTGGACACTGTGAGTCTTTATGAGGCTTAATCATCTGGGTATTCATAAGCATGAATATTTAACTCGCTTTTAGAGCAAACCCAAAGTCATTAAACTTGATCACTGCTGTACTTCGTACAATTTAAACTACTGACTTGATCAAAATCCGCTATTAGTCATACAATTGTTCCTCCCTTCTTGCGTCTTAATACCAATAAGAAACGGACCCCAGGGGATACAATGTATGTAAGCCGACAGATGGACTTGTGCATACTCACTCACAGTAAAGGAAACATGATGCATTTCTCAAAGGTTCTAAAAATTCTAATATTTTGATCGACACTATAATGGTTTAAGTCAAGTTGGGGTGATATGGAAAAAATCAAATTAATCTTGAACCGAGATTAGAGGCTGATAATTTCTGATATTCTGTGCGCTAATTGAACCATTAATCATATCACAAAAATGCTTGAAAGTTTGTTATAAGATTTAAGTGGACAAAAATATCAATGACCAACTTAACGTCAGTCACAATATCGCTGAAATATAAAACTGTGATGAAAGGGCAATCTGGTCAATATGCTTTACTCAAACTCAACAAAAATCAAAAAAAAAAAAAAAATATGTACTGCCTTTTGAAAAACCATGCAAAAACACAAAAACATTTTCTATTATATGTTTTTATTTTCGGATATTTCTTTTGTAAATATTTTACGTAAAAAGTTCAAACTACCAAAAAGATTTTACTTTTTCATTTTACATATTATTTAATTTTTTTTAAGTTATGTGTTTCAAAACGTAAAACATGTTAAGGAATTCGATCATAGAGATATGGGTTCTCATTTGGCTTATTTAGGTTAATTCTTTTGGTATTTCATTTAATTGATTTTATTAATTTATTTATTTTAAGATTAAATAAAGGCAATTCGTTATTTATGTATAACGAATTAGGTCATTCCTAACGAGTTGCATTCTAATTTGTTAACCTAATTCGCTTCCACCACTCTAAAAAGAATGACTTCTAATTCGTTAAATATATTTACACGAACTAGACACGAATTAAAGCTAATTCGTTAATTTTATGTCTTTAACTTAACGAATTAACTCTAATTCATTAAGCCACGTGTTAATTTAAGATAACGAATCACCTGATTCGTTATTTCAAAATTCAAACGAATCAGATGATTCGTTACATTGAAAAATGTGTCGTGTCAGACATATATAGGGATTCGTGAAGACGATTCGTTTCACAGTATTCACTTTCTTCTTCCCTTACATATTGTTACTCCGACAAAATTTTCCAAAACCTTCGACCATCATTAAATCTCCTTTTGATCATATATTCTGATTCGTAAGGTAATGCTGGTCACAATGCAATGATTTACGTCATATTTGATGGATGTTTGCTGGGTTAATTGCTCGATTTTACTATCGGGTTTCACACTTTTCATACAACCTTAATTTAATCACTTTATACCACGTTTTGGGACAACTAATCGATACCATTGTAATCGCAATATTATTCCGAGATTCTTGTGATCATTGATTTGGTCTTGTGTTGTTGATTATAGGTGTATTGATTTCCGATTGCCGATTTGACTTTCCATGTTCTTAGTGATTTTAACCTTGACCATATTAGTCAAACATTAGGCTTATTTGGCCATTCGTTATGGTTTAACGAATTGGAACTCATTCGTGTCCAATTCGCTATCCAAATTACACGAATCAGGATAACGAATCTTCCTTTATAACGAATCAGACTTTCATTCGTTATTTATAACGAATCAGACTTTAATCCGTTAACTTTTATTCGTGATTCGCTAAACCTAATTCGTTAACTATATACTTAATAGCGAAGCAGTTACTTGTTATAACGAATCACCAATTCGTTATAACGAATCAGACTGTTTAACGAATGACATGTTAATTTATTTTAATTTTTTAAAATTCTCATAGTTATTTTAAATTAAAAGTTTATATATATAAGTTAAACTTTACACTTTTAATTATCTGGTTATTATTATTCATTATCACTGACCCTTGCTTTGTTTATATTGTATAATGGCTGATAACATGGATCAAGATCCTCCCGTTGATGCACCACCACAACAACAATAACAACCGGTACAAGATATTCCTATGCTTCCGTATGACAAAAGACACAACGTTTGTGCCTTCGTTGGTACAAATTTTGCTGACGAGAATGTTTTTGGTGGGGTATTGGAGTTCTTACATCGCTCGCGTATTCACTATTCGATCACGGCTAATCCTGATGTCCGATTCAGTATCGTTCGTAAATTTTGGAATACGGCGAGATATGTGGAGATTGAGAACCACATTACAGCTGAGGTAAATGATAGACCAGTTGTGGTATCAACTGAGTCTGTTCGTAGGGTGCTGAGGTTCAATGATACGACTGATTACCCAAGTGAGTACCACAAAGAGCTGATCAAAGGGCCGTTTGGACATTTATTTTATTCTGGAGATCTTGATGAGTCCATGTATAACAAGGCATACTTGTGTCCCACATACAAGTATTTATTACATGTACTTATACATTGCCTTGGTGGACGGAAAGAGGGTTTCGACGAATGCCGTATTATGCTTCAATCGGCGTTTGTTGCATTAAGTCTGAACAAACCCTTCAACTTCTCTAAAATCATCTTCGATCATCTCAAAGAAAATTTCATTGTTGTGAAGCGTCGTACTAAATTCTTGATGTAGCCTCGTTTCATCCAATTGTTCATTCAAGATGCTATACGTGATTTGGTGCTCGATCTAACAAGTCTTGATGATAAGTTGAATTTGGAGCACATGACAGCCGATAGTATACGTAGGATGAAGTCGTATCGTCAAACTCCTCATCCACGAACCAACAGATTAATTGGTCATTTGGTAAACCCGAATTATGTATGTACTGACAATGATCGCTGGATCCACGATGACTCAGATTCTGAGCGTGAGGAAGGAGCAGGTGGGAACGAGGGTGATGACAATGATGATGATGGTGGTGCTGGTGGTAATGGTGGTGATGGTGGTAATGTTGACACTCCAGCTCTACAACAAGCTGCGGTTGACACTGCTTTAGCTGGTGCTATAGCTGCTCATCATAAAAGAAAAGGTAAAGTGTGTGAAGGATCATCTAAGCGACAAGTGTCGGCTGGTGCTGGCATCTCATTTGGAGTTCAACCTCCAAGGTCGTCCGCTCCTCAAAGACCGGCGGTGCCGCTTACTACTAGCACCCCGGAATTAAATTTGACGACGACGTTTACGTCGGATCTTAGGCTTGGTATGATTCCTCAATCTGTTTTATCAAAAATACCAAGGCCTACAACTGCTACATCGGTGGTTTCTCCTACACCGACTATGATGCCTCCACAACCGATGGACTTCTCATTTTTCAGGCTTAAACGACCTCAAGGTCCTGTTCAACCAATCCCAGCTTCGTTTCTTGCAATGTCACAGATGAATATGGTCTTGAGTCTACTTCATTTGTATGAAAACCAAATGTCTGCTGACCGAATGACTCAAGAACGTATGATGGACAACCAACGAAAACTGATGGGATATATCTCTTATTTTCAGAAAGAAACGAAAGATCTTTGTGAGATTGTTAAGTCTCAGGGGGTGAAGATCAAAGAGCAAGAGGATCTCATCTTGCAACTGACATGCAAGGATGATGCACTTAAGAAGCTCAAGAACGATGATGAAGATCCAGATGCCTCGGGTGCTGGAGGTAGTGAGCCTAAACAAACTCACGGCTCATCCTCAGGTACAGGCACAAGTGCAGTTGGTGATTGGGGGAAGTAGTTGATAGTTTATCATGATTCTACAGCTGTGAAACCTATTGAGATAATCAAGGCTAACACTGTCAAATTTGTTGATGGATCGGGGGTGGTTAGAAGTATAGTGAATGAGGATGAAATTGAAGAAGGACAGTTTGTTGAGAGGTCACTAACACGAGAGCAGATTTCTATACTGCTTGGTTTTAATGATGATGAATTAACCATGTTAGAGGCTGAGGACGATGTGGAAGTTGAGAACGATGAAGAGATCTTAAATGATCCGACTGTTGAGAGGAACACGTCCTTTATTTATGAAGATGGGGAGGTGGAGATCGAGGACATGACTTCTGAGGAATACCCTGATCTATTTCAACATACCAATGTTGATAAGGGTGCTCCTACATTTACTGAGGAAACCGTCAAAGCAGAAGAAGATCATCTAGAGAAGGTATCAAAGGGCAAACATGTAGTTGATACAAGATTTGATTCTATCCAAGATCCGACCGTTCCTGATATTAAGAGATGGTTTGGTTATCGTAACAAGAGATCTCGTAAGATTATTGAAGCATATTGGTATGTGGATAAAGAGCAAAAGGTTGAAGCTGTTGCTCGCACTCAAGCAAATCAGATGACATCCTTCAAAGCTGTATCTAAAGTTCAAGGTGATATTATTTCATGGCTCTTTGATCCTGATTTGAATGTTTGTATTTTTAAATGGGAGAAAGGCACCTAATATTATGAAAAGATTACCGATGTTCTCTCATTACCGCGTTGTGATGTTCGTACCCTCGCGTGTCAACCATTCATGAACTGTGGGGGAGTTCGACATGCAGATTGGTTTCATCAACATCTGCTGTTCGAAGTCAATCATGGATTCAAGTTTTTCATTCTATAGGTTCCAACTCGCAAGCGTATCGATGAGATTGATCCAAGGACGGGTTGGAGGAAGTTGATTCTTAAAGTAAATCCGCCAAAGACAATGAAGCGTGTACAAGTGAAGACGCTGAATCAACACATGTATTTATCTTTCAACCGTTGGTACTACGAAAACCGAACTGGAGAGGCTGTTATTGTGTTGGGTAAAGGCTTAAAGACCGATCTGATAAAGATCATCGATCCGATGTGGCTCGTGAACTTGACAGAGACAGACAATGACGTGCTATTCAAGAATAAGATATTGATAGAGTGTCGTGAAGACTATGACCGAGCATTGCAATTTCAATGCGTTGTTCGTCTGTGTCATGAACATGGTATTCACAGATGCAGAGATTGGCAGACAAGACGCTTCAAGTAAATTAACGACAAAGAGCTCAAGACGAGGGGGTGTCTGTTAGTACACGGTTTTGCGTCTCGAGTCTTTGTAATTATCATTTTGTATTTATCGTTTTATTTAATGGATATTAATATTTAAGCTAGTTCGTTAATGGAACCGTCTAGTTCGTTAAGGATGTTTAACGAACTAGACCATAAGTTAAGTTCCTCCTGATTCGTTAAGTATGTTTAACGAATCAGGGAGTGTTTCGTTATGTTTGTTTATTTAAATGTATTATAACGAAGTGGGTGACTAGTTCGTTACGAAATGTGTAACGAACTAGACCCATCTTCCTATATACAGAGGTTCATCCTCCGTGTAATTCAAGTTTTGAGAGTTAAGGTATCGAAACTTTGTCCAGATCTCGTCTCGAGCTTCATCTTAATTAATCCTCTTATATTATACATACACATATGTATATACAATTAATACTAATACATATAGATAACATATATTTAACAAGAGCAAGTATGAACTAGTTCTGTAATTGTTATTTGATCTTAGATCTGTGTTAGATCCGAGTGTTTACAGCTTACGTCATCTTTCTTCTTCTGATATGCAATCATTAACAATTTCTTCACCCGAATCGCAACAGAAAGGCTCTGATACCACTTGTCGGTCCCGTATATATCGCTACACTCACAATCAAGTCATAACCCACACAATAAATGTGTCGACAAGAAGGTTAATGACGGTTTCTAATTTGAGTAAGAAAACTGTTTGTTAACGGCGAAATCAGAAACAAACAGAGTTGTTGCTTAAAAATTAATTAATGTAATAGACACAAACAATCACTCAAAAGATTTCCATTTATATAAATGATTCATACAAATGTTAATCGATTAGGGTTTATTGTTTGGAAAGTTTATCCATACAATCCTATGACAGCCGTCACACTTTAATCTTAGGTCTGAAAAGTGTAAAGCCTCTCAAAATCCTTAGGAGGCATGCCCTAAAATATTCTATTTATAGGTCTGCCACCTCCTGACAGCTGTCATTCTTTCTAGAAACCCTAATGATTGGTACATAATCAAATTACATATTCAAAACTATACTAAGTGTAAAAACAGGTCTTCCGAGTAGACTTTATAACATTTGTCTTCTCCGAGTAGGCTTCGTGACTTTTGTCCTTTACGAGTAGACCTGGTAACCTTGAAGTGTGCTGGTGAACAGTTCTTCGGGTAGACTTTACTTAGAGTATTTTCCTAAGAAAATACTCACCTAGTAGACTTCAATCTTCTTGACCATAGCAAACTTTGCTTGATATGGTCCTACGAGCAAACTTTTCTTCATGAGTCCCTTCAACCCTTTGTTAGAAGATAACTTATTAAGCAAACCATAGTGTGCTGGTAACAATGTTTGAACTCTGTTGGTAGCACTGTAGGCTGCTCGGGGTTGAACCTTGCGAGAGGAAGTACTTAGGATATTTCGTGATCACTTTCAACAAGCAGCATGCTCGGACTTCTGATTATTAATCAAACCTTGCTAGATCTTCCAAATACTTGGCTTCACAAGCTTGGTTTGGCCAAGGGTTTGCTAGTTAGCAAACTGTGCTCGGCTTGCAGAACACATTTGCTAGATGAAGTGAACCCTGCTCGGATTAACACTTAATAAGACTTCAAGAAGATAACCTTGCCCGATAGACAAAATACCTTGCTAGGACAAGTAATACCCTGCTCGGATGTCCAAGTGTGCTCGGTTCTATACTTAGCAATTTCTGAGGAGGTTGAGAAGATTCCAATATTCCTTAGACTTCCTTTAAGTCAAATCTTTGACTCAACAAAAGACGTCACGTTATATGTGGGAAAATGTCTTACTTGTGCTAAAGTTAAGGCCGAGCACCAACGGCCATCTGGTTTGCTCGTTCAACCACACATCCATGTTTGGAAATGGGAGGATATCTCTATCGATTTTGTGTTCAAGCTTCCAACTATTCGAAACTGTCACGAAGGTATATGGGTTGTAGTCGATCATTCGACTAAATCTGCTCATTACATCCCGATCAATGAAAAGTTTTCGTTTGATCAGCTCGCACATATTTATGTTCAGCGTATCGTTTGTCGTCATGGTATACATTTACATATCAATTCTGATCGTGATAGTCGTTTTACTTCTCATTTCTGGTCATCGCTTCAATCCGCGTTGGGAACTCGATTGGATATTAGCACAACCTATCATCCTCAAACCGATGGGCAGTCCGAGCACACTATTCAAATGCTCGAAGACATTCTTAGGTCATGTGTCATGTATTTCGGTGCAAACTGGGATTCTCATCTTCACTTGATTGAGTTCTCGTACAATAGTAGTTTTCATTCGAGTATCGGTATGGCTCCGTTCAAATCTCTCTATGGTCATAAATGTCGATCAACTATCTGTTGGAATGAAATTGGTGAAACCCAAATCACTGGTCCGGAACCTGTTCAAGAGACTACTGATTTAATTGCCCAAATATGAAAAAACCTCTTAACCGCTCGTAGTCGTCAAAAAAGTTACGCTAATAACCGACGACGACCTCTTGAGTTTAATGTTGGTGACCGTCCCCTTCTTAAGGTATCCCCTTGGAAAGGTGTTGTTCGTTTTGGAAAGAAAGACAAGCTATCTCCTCGTTTTGTTGGACCTTTCAAGATTCTTGCACGTGTTGGTAGTGTTCTTACACACTCGAACTCCCTTAAGAGCTTTCTAACGTCTATCCGACGTTTCATATTTCAAATCTGAAGAGATTTCTTGCTGAGGGGAACCTCCATGTACCACTCGATGAAGTGCGCATTGATGAAACAATTCACTTTGTCGAGAAAACGGTGGAAATCATGGATCGCAAAAACAAGGAAACTAGATGTAGCCGTATACCATTGGTAAAGGTTCGTTGGAAAACTAAGTGTGGCACTGAATTCACTTAGGAACGAGAAGATCAAATGCGAACAAAATAACCTCATCTTTTTGTTATGGATTCTTCTACTTAATTTCGGGAAGAAATTCAAAAAAGTAGGGAATGCTGTGACATTTGTCAGTTTTTCGTATTTTTATTTGTATTTGTATTTGTATTTGTAGTTGTTGAACCGACCCGTTTTGTCATTTCAATGTATTTGTTTTTGAAAGTTATCAATTTGTATCATGTTCAATTATTTAAATTTCGTTTATGTTCACTTTCTATTCGTGTTGTTCAATTAACAAATCTCCGAGTCTTAAAAGTTTAAAACTATATGGGTGTAAAACGTAAACAATTTAAATATATTAGAGTATACCAAGTGTTAACCTAGTTATATATATTTACAAAGTTCAAGGTTCAAAGGTTAAATAAAATTTAAAAACAAAATATAAAAGTTTTTATAGTTCAGAGGCCAGAAGTGTAAATTATTTAAATAAAATAATAAAAAATAACCCAACCCTTCCCTCCTGTCCCCTACCCACGTTTTTCCGGTACACCGATCGGATTCCGGCGTTCCGACGAACCCTTAAAACACTTCGTTTGCACTCCGTTTGATCCGTTATTGCATCCGAACGTCGTCTCCACTAATTGTAAGCAATAATATGTGATTAAATTCACCATTAACAATCTAATTAACTCGTATTTAATCCTAAACCCATCGAACTATAACTAAGTTCGTAACAACACAAATTAAACATCAATCAATCCAATTGAGGATATAAATAGGACGATAACCTTCGTCTAAACCTTATGCAAACCTAAAATTATACAAACAAACACTTTATAACCACTAATTTGTTCATCCACATACGCTTCCAGCCAAGCTTCGTTCACCGTCTTTCCGGCATCATCCAAGGTAATTATAATATGGTTTTGATTTGTTTCAACCCATCTAACAAAACCCCTAACATAAAACAAGCAAACTTGGAATAGATTTGGAGAATTGAAATCCTATGGTTATGGTGAAGAAGATGAAGCATGTGTATATAATTTATTTTTTCCATATTTTAACAACAAAACATTTGGTCTGGTGGGTGTGTATGCTTGGTGTGGTCATGGTGACCCGGGTTCGAACCCGGGTCACTGCAGATCCATTATATATTTTTTTAAACCATTTTATTAGTTATAATAAATCTTATATATATTTATAAGTCATTATAAAATAAATAAAATCATTTTTATAGTTAAATAAAAGTTTCTTTAGATTACTTTAGCATTTTCATCCAAGAACCCAACTTTTACAAACTCAAACTCGTAGAATAATTATATAAATAAATATATAAAATATCGTGGTAAATTTATAAATTCTCAAACCTACAAACATTTATACTAAAATAAAACATACTGGTAACGATAAATTCCGTAAAGATTATTCAAATTTAATATAAAACTTATAAATAATATTATAATAATAAATTGTTAAATTTTCAAGCTTAAATATTAATATACTTTCAAAGGGTAAAAGTATATACGCAAATAGTAACGTATGAACCTTAAAACCTGTCAGTCCCTAATATATCGCTCAATCACTCAATATCTCACTGTCGTAACCCACGCAATGGTGTCGACAAGAAGGTTAACGACTTGCTATTTTAGGAAAGAACAATAGAGTATTAATGGCGGAAACACTAACACACTAAATGTTTCTTACTAGACACAAAGGTAACAAACACACACTCCAACTCAAAAGATTTCCATTAGTATAATGTCAGAAATAATCAAAAATCAATTAGGGTTTCAGAATGGAATGTTTGGATTTTAGGCAGATTTCCGTACATGAATATGTCAGCCGTCAAAATCATAGTCAGGTGTATGGTCTAGATGTGTCATAGGAGTGCCCTAAAATATTACTTTTATAGGCCTGCCCTGATACCTGACAATCAACTTTTGGAAACCCTAATCATTCGTGCATAACTAAAGCTATTACAATGAATGCTAAGTGTAAAACATGTGTTTGGGCAAGCTTTGCAGAATGTATCTTTGTCGAGCAGACCTGATAACCATGAAGTGTGCTGGGAAACAGTTCTTCGGTCAGACTTTACTTAAAATATTTTCCAAAGAAAATATTCACATAGCAGACTTCATTCCTCTTGACCATATCAAACTTTGCTCGATATAGTCCCACTAGCAAACTTGTTCTTCAGGAATCCCTTCAACTCTTTCTTAATATTTACATATTAAGAAAACAAAAATTTGCTAGTAGCACTGTAGCTTTTCTAGGAGTTGAAACTTGCTCGGCAGAAGTCTTTAAGTTGTTTCTTGATAAACTTCCCTCAAGCATGCTGGGAACACTGTTTATTAAGAATAAACCTTGCTACATTTGGTTTTAGCTTGGTTTTAGCCAAGGGTTTGCTAGGAAAACAATCATTGCTTGACTTGAAGAACTACCTTGCTAGACAAAGTGAATCTTTCTCGGTTTAACACTTAAGAGGAATTGTAGAAGATAACCTTGCTAGGAAAGCAAAATACCTTGCTAGGACAAGTAAAAGCTTGCTGGGAAGCTTGAGCTTGCTCGGTTTCCATACTTAGTAGTTTTCTGAGAGGTTGAGAATTTCCAATCTTCCTTTTGCCTTTTTCACATCCCAACAATCTCCCCCTAGACAGGAACAACCTCAGCTGTACCAAAACACCTCTAAGGTTACATACACTTAGTTAAAATACACATCAAATTTCAAAAGGAAATTACATCATAATACAAAATATTACAAGTTGGAAATTCTGTCCCATGGACATTACAAAGTAAACCTAAGCTAGAAAAGCGATCTTATCTCCTTGAGCTTGAGGCTTCTTTTCTTCTAGCCAACTTCACAGATGCAACACTTTCCTTAAGAATGAATAACTGTCTATGGTTAGGATGCTTAGAGGGCAGAATCCATCTGATTATATCCTCGAGGTCCTCCACATGTAGAAATTCTAAGTTAGTGTCCTCCTTTATGATGCCCAAGGCCAGTCCATTAGAGTTTCTGAGAATGAAGGATCCATCTTTATCATCAATATTAATGCTTGCAATCCTTCCATTTCTCTAGACTTCATAATTGGGCCTTGTCATCTGCCGCCTCATATTGATACATTCCTTCATAGTTTCAAGAGGGTTCTTGTTCGAAGTGATAAAAGTATCTTTTGAATGTGTTGATGGAGTTAAGTAGTACACAAAGAACAGGTGATTCCTCGTTCTAATCACATTCTTTGTGAACCGCATGAGTTTGAAGAAGGGGTGTATGGTTCAAACATATCAAAAGAAAGTGACAAGAAATTAGAAAAACCAATCATTTCTGACGAGGATTTAATAAGATTCATTAATGCAAGTGAGGTTAAAGTTAAAAGTTGGAGAGTTTTCAAGTTAAAGGGTGTCAATATAATATTTGATAAAAAAGACATTCCTTTACTCTTGATAAAACCAGAATTTATTGAAAGTATTTTTCGTAATGAGACGTCAAGCTTAAACGAATTTGAAAAAACCTTTGAAAATTCCAAGTAGATTAACAAGAATGTTTCAAAAGTAAAAAATCATGTGAAATTTGTAAGTTCAACTGGAAAGGACACACTTCAAAGTTTTTCAAATAGTTCTAATCTTCTTTTTACAAAAATAAACGTGTTAATCAATTGGATGATTCTAAAGTAACGGTTGCATCTTTTCAACCTGAAGATACACATGAGGTTGATATGAGAACTTTCTTCTCATGTGGTTTACGTGGTCACGTTGCACGACAATGTGGATCTAAGGTCAAAAAGACTGAAAAGCCCTTAAGCAAAGAACAATCACCTAAAGTTCCCGTGGTTAAGCAAATTTTGAAAAGACGACCACCTCAAGTCAAGCTTGATGACCCTCATATCATGTTTCATGATGCTAATCCACGAAAGGTGGTTCACGTGAATGAAAATGAGTTTAATGTAAAAAGAAAATCATTTGATCCTATTAAACCAATTTGTAAAAAAAAAAGATTCAAATGTGATTAAAGATGCTTATCTTAGGAGAAAGTCAAGGAAACCAATGACTTATACTCAAGTGCATCAATCACAAGTGAAACCTAAGCTTATCAGTCATATTAAATAAATAAAAGAGGAGCCTAAGACTAATGGCTGGGCAGCCTTTTTGAACTAATCATTTACCTTTTTGTGCAGAGTACATCCAAGACTATTTCAAGCGATAAATGGATAATGGATAGTGGATGCTCTCGACACATCACTTGCAACCTTGATCAAATGTTAAAGACATTCAAAGAGGATATGTAGCATTTGTTGGTAATCAAGGTTGGATGATAACAAAAGAGGGAGAAATCTCAAATGGACGTATTACATTGAGCGGGTTAATTATTGTGATAAAGTGGATCACAATGTATTAAGCGTGTCACAGATTTGTGATAAGAAGTTTACCACTTTATTCACAGACAAGGAATGTGTTATCCTTAAACCGGGTTTCGTAATTCCTAAAGACATGGTTGTCATGCGATCTCCTTGATCGAATGATATTTATGTACTCGATACGGGTTCTAAAGTATTACCTTATTCTTCTACTGAAACGTGTTTTGTCTCGAAAGAAACCGAGAAAGACTCAATCTTGTGGCATAGGTGTATGGGTCATATTCATATTCTAAAGATGAATAATATAATGGCGAATGATTTGGTGGACAGTGTTTCACTAAAACATTTCAAATTAATTGATCAATATTTTGCAGCAAGAAGGGAAAACAGAAGAAGTCACACCCATTGAAGAAGATCAATTGCATTGATGCTCCTTTGGAATGTCTTCATAAGGATTTGTTTGGTCCAGTGAACCATTCGAGTATTGCTGGAGATTTGTATTGTCTAGTCATTACTGACGATTATTCAAGGTGCTCGTGGGTGTTATTTATGAGTACAAAGGATCAGACACATATTCTCTAATATAATTTGATCACCAAGATCGAATCACTTTACAAACATTAGGTGAGGCGTATTCGAAGTGATAATGGCACAGAGTTCAAGATTAATGTCTTAGACTTTTTCTATATTCAAAAGGGAATTCATCGGGAATGTGGTGCTCCATACGTGCCACAACAGTATGGTGCAGCTGAGAGAATGAATAGAACACTGATGAAGTAGAAAGAACAATGTTGGCAGATTCTAAGCTTCCCGTATGATTTTGGAATGAACCTGTGAACACCGCTTGTTATACTTTGAATCGTGTTCTAATGGTAAAAAAGCTCAAGAAAACGAGTTATGAGCTGCTTAATAATCGTAAGCCTAAGATTTTGTTTCTCAAACCATTCGGGTGTCCTTGTACTATGCTTAAACATGAGGCGGGTAAATTTGAATAAAAGGCGATTGAAGATTACTTCTTGGTTATCTGTCACCCAAGAAACGTGTCTTTAACTTTTCTTCTGGGTGTATAGAAGACTTGTATCATGTTGAATGTCAAAGATACACTACACCACCTGCTGGCAAGGGACTTGATTGTATGTTTGATTATGAGGGGTTTATTTAAGTCATTTACTCTATCGGTTGAGGTACCAACTGAAGACTTGGTTCGTGCATATTTGGAAAAACAATTTTTTTCCATACCAAGGTCTTCAATTTTTGATGATGATGCGGCACACACTCAACCTGAGACATCTGATAATGTTTCTATTTCTTCAGACGATGCCGACTTTGAAGATTCTTCCCGTTGGTTGACACTCAAGATGTTCATGAGTTACATGTTGGAGAATCTTCCAAACCTTTGAACGATCAATCGACTGAGGAACGCGTGACCAATCTACAAGACAACGTTGTAGTTCCTGAGAATCTAACCTTTCGGATTAATTCATATCATCCTTTCGGATTAATTCGTATCATCCTCAAGACAACACAATCGGTTAAGTTAATGACGTTGTTCGCACGCAATGAAAAGTTGCTAATGTATGCGTAGATAAAGTATTGTGTGCATACATGGATATACATGCTTCGGGAATCATAAGTGTCACTCAATACACCAACTTTTTTTCACAGATTGAACTGACAAGTGTCCCTATGGCGCATCAAGATTCATCTTGGGTAGATGCGATGCAAGAAGAGTTGTATTAGTTTGTCCGACTGGGTGTTTGGGATCTCATTGATAACCCGGATCGGGTTAAAAAGCCTATCCCGAAAAAATGGGTTTTTAAATGTAAAAACAATGATCGTGGGGTCATTGTTCGTGACAAAATGATCGATCGTCGTCGGACCGGTCAAAGATAGAGAAAATGTGCATCCTAGACACCTTAAACTAGTTAGGGTAAGAAGGGTGTCGAACCACGAAGAGTTTGTGGTCGGTAGTCTAAATTTAGTTATTATGAAGCATGTGTAAAGTCGTATAGACCAAATATGATTTTGATTGCAAAATGATGAACCAACAAATTGGTTCAATTGATTTATAAAATTAAAGTGATTTGACCTTAATGTGAAAATGAGTAGTAAATGGTAACCAAGTAACTTAAGTTGATTGATGAGACAAGAATTAGAAAAAAATGACCACCCCGGGCTTCGAGCTATGTCGCGATTTATACTTTAATTTGGTTTGTTAATTGGAAATCACATAAACATAATTTGGTAAATAAGTGCGAAAAAGGATTATTACAAAACAAGGGATTCCGACTGTATTGACCTTTCGATTTGTGACCAGGCAAGGAACACGCGCTAGGAATTTGTCTTAGTAAAAATCAAATTATATAATATGAAATCCGTAAGGTTGATCAAAAGAAATTTTAGCCTAGCATGTTAACCATAGTTCTTACAATTGGCAATGATGAAATCTTCAATTGATGATGAACCTTGATGATAAAAAGGCCTTGCCTCTTGTTTCTCCCTTGATTCTTGATGAAGATGATAATGTTTTCTTAAAAGATGACGATAAATATTTAAAAGATGATTCTAAAACCTCTAAATCGGCCATTCATAGCCCCTAAATCATGTGGTCAAAGATTTCCATCAATAGCATATTAATCCTCATTAAAACTTGGTCAAAAGCTGATTTTCGCGTTTTTGAATCTGCAGGGGCCGTAGGGTCCGGCTGGTCAGCCGTAGGGTACGGCTGGCAACATTTTTCTTAAACTCTTGGCTTTTAAACACGCTTAAATCCGCTCCTTCGTTTCCTTTATCCGCAACACCTACAAATCACAACACACCATCAAAGTACATATATTTGACATTAAACAAGATAAAACCACATACTATTAACTCTTTTAATCGTGAGATATTAACCAACCCATCACATCCCCACACTTATATTTTGCTTGTCCTCAGGCAAACTCTTATGCAACACATTCACTTCTTTCGGTATTGATATCAATTATCGTTATTAATGTTAGTTAAGGTCTAAGGCCATGTCTAATTCGCAAGGCTAAAACTGTCAAGGTTGACAACCCAACAAACAAATTTGTTAATGTGTTTAAAACAATGGAGCCGCCCAAACAAGTGTACTTTGTTTCCGGTTAAGGCACACATGCTCATATCCCTCATAATATAGTAACTCTCCTCTCGGTTTAATATCTGGACTAGCAAAAGATGTGCTAGTATCACTCTGCTCTCAGTATCACTCATAAACAAATATCCATCCAGAAAGCTGCTTTGACACAAATGCAAATCAAGAGGTCTTAAAAGGGTTGTAACGGGGCGAAGTGTAAGGGTATGGAATGGAATTTTTGAAGTAGCTCAGACGATCCGATCTGGCTTATTACAAAACAACTAAATAAACAATGACTTAATTTATTCCGACGACTAAACAACTAAACAAACTCACTGACTTTCATTTATAACCAAACCTGACTAGAACATTGACTTTTTTTTTTCATAAACGAACTACTGAATACATAACTGAATATACACAGACATAATTTTAGCTTTTTCCTCAATTTTTTTAATTTTTTTAATTATTCTTTTTTTAAGTATAATAACGTAATGCCTATACTGGAACAAATACAAAGACAAAATAAAAAACAAATACAATTACACATAAACCTAGTAAGCCGGATCATCTCGTAACATAATGTCAGGGTTAACCAAATGAAAAATAAGTCCAAGAAAGGTTTTCTAAGGGACCCAACCCCCGCCCCTCACATTAACCATCCTCATATGTATAATGTATGAGGCCCCAACCCCTCAATACCCACACTCGCGCTCATCTAGACGAGGCTTAACCTAATTGCCTCTATCACTTTTGCATTTTGCCGATTACGATCCTGTAATCTATGCACATCGATGAAAGCACTCAAATGACATGTATGTATTATATGTGTATTATATATATTTGGTCAACTCACACACGTACCGGAGGAATAAGGTTGCCGACATAAACATGTGTACATGTCCCCATGACTCGTTATCCCCGCCTAAACGATCCCATTTTTATTTTCCTTTGAAAAACGTTTGTTGAGAAAACTTTCGAGAAACTTAAAGAATTAACCATGAACAAAGACCTTAACATGTGCATTAATAAAAACAACTAACAGTTTACAACTTCGGGTTTTTTTTTTTATTATTATATTTTTTTTGTGTACATTCACGCTACTTAAAAGGACAATTTTTTTTCAACTTGGAAAATTTTCAATTTTCCCTCATCCCCACACTTGAGGTTGACATTGTCCTCAATGTTAAAATTTAAGCTTTTAAATAGCATTAAAGAGGAGGGATTAAAATTGAGTGTCTGTCGGTGTCTTAACAATTTTTAATAGGATGTGATGTCATTCATAACAAATTAATGAGTTAACTAGAATGTTAAAACAAAAGATGGAAGTAAGAGCACCTGATTTGATCACTTCAATTCGTCTTAGGCTTTGAATGACTCGTCTTCTTCAAAGATTCAAATTTAATTTGCTTTGGCTTTCCTTTTGGCTATTCTTCACACTTTTCTCCAACTTCAATCTCCTTCCCAACTTAGAACTTGAATTGCTCTCAATACAAACTTCAACAACGTTTTTTTTTCTTTTCTTTTTTCTTTTTACTTTTTTTTAATAAGAAGCAAAAAATTACATTGAAAATTTATACAAAATATACAAATGAACGTACTCATGAAAATGTTCATTGGTACCCGTAATCATTATTCGGGTCAAAACGAGGGTAGGGTTGTTTCCCCCCAAAAATGCTCTCCATGTATCCCTAGTACACATCCTTCTTATCAAGCACACCACCTTGGGTTGCACTTCCTTCGTCCGGTGGCGGCGGTGGATGAATTGGCAACCAACTTGAAGCAAAACTTTGTGGATATGGTTTAGCTTGAGGTACTACCTCAGATGAGGCTGCCTCCCAATTTGTTGGTGGTGCGACTGGAGTAACCGGCAATTGGGCTTGGAAATTGTGAAACATCCTCACCTGCTCGTTATAGAGGTGTAGATTGTTGATGAATTTTTCGAACCCGTAAGTTGTGGCCACATTGAATTGGTATTTCAACTTTGATTCACGAACCATCCACTGATTATGTCTTATTTCTTGTGCCACATCTTGATCCCAAATAGCTCTTTCAGCAGGTGTCCAATGAGGGTACCCATTAGGTCTTCGCCCAACCACCAATTGTTGATCAACCCTATACCAAGGTGTCATAGCAAACTCCATTCCCCTCATACCCCCTTCTTTTGGTACCTGTTCTTCTTCCTCGGTATCATCTCCTGAGTTAACATCTTCTTTCCTACTATCATAACATCTCCCACTCTTTGTATCCCTTAATCTCCATACTCGACTTCTTTCAATCAATTAAAAATCACAATTATTTAGTTGCCCTTTTGTCAATTGAACAGATGACCTCTTTATGCACTGCGCATCTTCACTTAAAACCTTTGCATTGATTAGCAACTTATTTATTAATCGAACACGAGGAATCATTTTCTTTTCATTGCTTTCCCTTGACTCCCAAATGTTGTACAAAATAAGTTGTTTCAAGGATAAAGCTGGTCGCCCTATTGTCAATGCATGTAAAGTTTTAACATCATAACGACGCATCGACCCCCTATCCCCCAAACGAGGAATAATATTGTTTGCCAAAATAGTGGAAATGAGTTTGGGTAATGGCTTTAGATTCTTCTTTACAAGTGCATCAATCGTCTCTGCGGTTACACCTTCAGGAAACTCAAATAGCTCGTTTGTCATATCGTACCATTCTTGATCTCCTTTTTCAATAATCTGGGCTTCGGTTAAATACTCATATCACTTCTGCCCCACTTTCACCCCCGAGTCAAATTTTGCAATCTTGTCCAACGTGGCAAAAGACAAGGTGACATCAACTCCATCAACTTTCCCAATTAGTTTAATAGTTTTCGGTGGGTTGTTCCCCCTTACCTTCCTCAAAGTGGACATCCACTCCACTATAGCCATTGGATATATATTCCAATTTTTATCACCACTAAACGTTAAGGCCGCTTCCCACCCTATTCGTTCAAAACACTGTGGCAACCCAATCTGACGAAAATCCTCCACCTTCACCTTTCGTTCATACACAAACAAATTGGTTACTTGTTGAAGATCACCCATCTTTTCGTAGTATAAATCCTTTTGCATGAGATCGGGCATAGATGACAATGGTTCACCCGTTTTCCAAACTATTTCCTCGAATTCCAATTCCATCTCCTCTTCTTCTTCTACTTCTTGGACATATTCATGATCATCCCCAGATTCACTATTGTCATCATTTGATTGAGATTGATTTCTTTTGGAATTCCTTTTAGATGATTCGGCAGTTGCCCGTCCCTTTTTTGCATTAGTGGACACTTTTTTCTTTGTCATCCCTCTATAACCACGTAATTCCACAATTAATAGATGACCATACCACAAAATCAAATATAAATCACAAAAGCCCAAACCGTTTGCTCGTTTATTTCCAAACGATTATCCATTCCTCATTACACATTTAGATTGCAAAAAGAATTTAAACTTGTTTATATAAACAAATACCAATTTCACAATCGAAAACGTGTTTTTGAGCATGAATTACCAATCACAAACCCATAGTCCTACTTTATTCTTCAAAATTCATCAACAACAAATCTTGTTCATTCCATGGTTAAACATCACAAGAGCAGTTACTTTAATAAAATCACATTGTAGCAACACTAATATGATTTTAACAAGATTTAATAAACTATGAAACCTTGAATGGCAACCCATCCCACAATTAACCAATTAAGATTCAAGTTAGCATGAACATACCACCATACTCTTCCAATATAAATATGCAGTAAAACATACCTTTTTGTTCCCTTGGTGATGAATGTATGAAAAAAAAATGCAAACTTGAACCAAAAACTTGAAAATCTCGGACCAAAAATTACCAAATACTCAAATAAAATCGTGGAGAATCTTGAGATATAGATACAATAGCTGTATTCCTCTCGAAAAAATAGTCAGGTTTGACTTAAAATTCGTTCGTTTTGGTGAAGAATTGAGAGAGTTAGAGATTTGGAGAATTAGGGTTTAGGTGATGAAGATGACGAACGGTAGTTTTTGTTATGTTTGTGGGTTAAGTTTTGTGATTAAAGTTGATCTTGTGGTTGAGGTTTGATGTAGTAAGGACTTGGGTCGGGTTTATTTGAATTAAAAGGAGTTTGAATGAGTAAATCAGGTCGACCCATTACCAAGTCACAGCCACCGTATGGTGTTTTAAAACAGAGGGAAGTTGGCGTACGGTCCGATAGACTTGTAACTGCACATCAGAAAAAAAAAACGTACCTTACGGTATTTAAACCGTATCCTACGGCTGGTTGAATTTTACACAGATACCGTATGGTGTTTTAAAACAGAGGGAAGTTGGCGTAGCCTACGTTGAAAGATGATGTGCAGGTACTATGAACTTCATGTTGACTTTAGGCAATATTCACATATTATTATTATTATTATTATTATTAATATTGTTATTTATTTTTTTTCTTTCTAAACGTGAAGAAGAATATATCTATATACATTTTATTTTATTTCTTTTTCTTTTTTTTAATAACTACATAACCATAACTAAAGAAACTTTTTTTTTCGCACTAAGTCGAGGTTCG
The DNA here is from genome assembly GCF_021521415.1 of Bidens hawaiensis. Lineage (NCBI taxonomy): Eukaryota > Viridiplantae > Streptophyta > Magnoliopsida > Asterales > Asteraceae > Bidens > Bidens hawaiensis. The sequence goes on from NW_027500313.1 coordinate 56,002, forward strand.
TTAAGTCGGACGACCCCTTCCCCAACTTAAAATTGAACATTGTCCTCAATGTTTTAGAGAATGGGCATCGTTTAACTACCGCTCCCCAACTTAGTTATAAAAAAAATACGTGAAAATAAATTGACACATAAATAAAATACATGAATACAATACGGATGGTTTGTTCCCCACCCGATGTTACCTGACCCTCAGACGGGTTCATATGTTGGCGAGTCTACCAAAAAACTCACCACATCCATTTGCTTTATGTTAATGTCTCCAGCTTCAAGAAACGGTTTTAATCGATACCCATTTACCACTTGTCTCATCTTATCTTTTAGACTTTCGATTTCCACCTCGCCATAGTTCCCGACTCGTAAGATAACGTAGGGTCCCATCCACTTGCTTTTCAACTTCCCGGGAAAGAATTTGGCCCGAGAATTGTAAAGCCATACCTTTTGTCCAACTTCAAAGGTTTTCTTCCGAATTTTCGCGTCGTGAACTTCTTTCATCTTTGCTTTGTAAGCTGCAGAAGTTTCATACGCTTCATTTCTTATTTCTTCCAGCTCGTTTAGATTTAGCTTTCTTTCTTTGCCTGCATTGTCATATTCAAGATTAACTTTCTTAACGGCCCAATATGCACGATGAGAGAGTTCCATAGGCAGATGACAACCTTTCCCGTAAACTAAACGATATGGAGTGGTTCCAATAGGAGTTTTATAAGCGGTTCTGTAAGCCCATAAAGCTTCATCTAACCGAAAAGACCAATCCTTACGGTCGGGTCTTACAGTTTTATGTAAAATTTCTTTTATTTGCCTATTGGAAACCTCCACTTGACTGCTTGTTTGCGGGTGATATGGAGTTGCAATCCTATGGTTAACGCCATAACGTTTAAGTAATTTTCCAAAATTAAAATTTTTAAAGTGAGATCCCCCATCACTTATGATCACACGAGGGACACCAAACCTTGTAAAAATATTAGTTTGAACAAAATTACAAACAACAGAGTGGTTGTTTGTTTTAGTGGCTATTGCTTCTATCCATTTGGACACATAATCAACGGCCACTAAGACATAACTCTTTCCATATGAATTCGGGAACGGTCCCATGAAATTGATTCCCCACACGTCGAAAATATCAACGACAAGGATCGGTTGCATGGGCATTTAATCTTGTCTAGAAATACTCCCTAATTGTTGACACCGCACACAATTCTTTGCAAACTCGTGTGCATCTTTAAAAATACTAGGCCAAAAGAAACCGCAAGATAAAACCCGATGTCCGGTTTTCTGCCCACTAAAGTGGCCCCCACATCCATATGAATGAGCGTGAGCCAACACATATTGAACTTCATTATCCGGGATACACCTTCGAATCATCTGATCGGGTCACACTTTGAACAAATCCAGTTTATCCCAAATATATTGTCTGGCTTGAGCAATGAATTGACATCTTCTTTTCTTGTTCCATGATTCCGGAAATGTTCCTTGCAGCCAAGTAATTCACAACATTAGCAAACCATGGTAATGTAGAAATTGATAAAATATGTTCATCTGGAAATGATTCATTAATTGGTTTGTTTGTGTCGTCCTCTTCCACTACAATTCTCGACAAGTGGTCGGCCACCACGTTTTCACACCCTTTCTTTTCTCGGATTTCAACATCAAACTCTTGTAGCAACAAAATCCACCTAATCAACCGTGGTTTTGCATCCTTTTTCTCCATGAGGTACCTGAGAGCACTGTGATCAGAATATATAATGACTTTGCTACCCCAAATATAAGAACGAAATTTATCCAAAGCATATACTACTGCAAGTAATTCTTTTTCTTTTGTTGTGTAATTAAGTTGTGCATCAGAAAGAGTTTTACTTGTGTAGTATATAGCCACGGGTTTCTTATCAACCCTTTGACCCAAAACAGCCTCAATTGCATAATCACTTGCATCACACATTATTTCGAATGGTAAAGACCAATCAGGTGATTGTAAAATAGGGGCTTCATCCAATTTTTGTTTCAGAATGTTAAAAGCTTCAATACATTCTTCATTAAAAATGAAAGGTGCATCTTTTAATAGTAAATTACATAAAGGCTTTGTGATTGAGCTAAATCCTTTAATAAACCTCCTATAAAACCCCGCATGACCTAAGAATGATCTAATGCCCTTAACATTCGTGGGATTAGGTAAAGTGGATATAACTTGCACTTTTGCATGATCTACCTCAATCCCACGACTTGAAATCACATGGCCCAACACGATACCCTCTTGGACCATGAAATGACTTTTTTCCTAGCTCAAAACCAAATTTGATTCAACACATATTTTTAACACCTTCTCTAGTTGATCTAAGCATGTTTTAAAAGATGAACCAAAAATAGAAAAATCGTCCATAAAGATTTCCAAAGACTCCCCCACCATATCTGAAAAGATACTCATCATACACCTTTGGAAGGTGGCAGGGGCATTACATAATCCAAATGGCATTCGCCTAAATGCGAAAGTACCATATGGACATGTAAAGGTGGTCTTTTGTTGATCCTCAGGATGAATGGCAATTTGGTTATAACCAGAATAACCATCTAAAAAGCAATAATATTTCTGACCTACCAATTTCTCTATAATTTGATATATGAATGGTAAAGGAAAATGGTCCTTAGAAGTAGTTGCATTCAATTTTCTATAGTCAATACAAACCCGCCACCCGGTTACCGGCCGAGTGGCTACCTCCTCACCTGAGTCGTTCTTAACGACTTGGATGCCCGCTTTTTTAGGCACAGTTTGTGTTGGACTTACCCATGTGCTATCGGAATTTGGGTAAATAATACCGGCGTCCAACCATTTCAAAACCTCCTTCTTCACCACCTCCCTCATGTTGGGGTTCAATCTTCTTTGTGTATCCCGAGATGGTGCAACTTCTTGATCCGTGATGATCTTGTGCATCACAATTGAAGGGCTAATACCTTTCAAATCAGCAATGGTCCAACCGATTGCCGCCTTGTAATTCACCAAAACTTCCATCAATTCACCATCTTGGTCCCCGATCAATTTAGATGCAATAATGACTGGTAGGGTGTCATTCTCTCCCACATAAGCATACTTTAGATGCTTTGGTAACTTCTTCAGCTCAACTTTTGGTGGTTCTACCAATGATGGCTTCAATTTTGTGTCAATATTAACGGGTAAGCTCTCTGTTTGATGGGTCCATGGGGGTCTACCCTCATTGATTGCCATGACCTTAACTTTCTTCTCTTCCTCACTTAAACTCTCCTGCAACTCCTGTTCAAACCTGTCAAAAACAAAACTATTCTCCGCGATACACCCGTCAATGATATCGGCCATGAAGCATTCATCATTAAAAAGAGATTCAGTATTGTTAGAAAACATATTTAAACGAAGCTTATGGTTACCGAATGTCATATCCACAGTTCCTTCTGCACAACTTATGTGGGCATGGGATGTTACCAAAAATGGTCTTCCCAAGATGACATTTGGTTGTTTCCCCTGTATACTAGAAACATAATCAAGTACCAAAAAATCAACAGGAAAATAAAAGTCTTCCACCTTTACTATAACATCGGTTAAGATTCCCCTTGGAAGTTTTAATGTCAAATCAGCCAAGACGACTGTTGTATCGACTTTTTGTAACGGGCCGAAATCATATTAATCATATAAACTTCCTGGCAGAATACTTATACTTGCCCCGAGATCCAAGAGCGCCCTTTCAATTTTAAAATCACCAACTTGAATTGAAATTAAGGGTGCCCCCGGATCTTCTAGTTTAGGTGGAAGTGCACCCGATAAAACTGCACTCACATTGACATTCACACCAACTTTCTTAGGTAACTTATGATGCCGATTCTTGGTACACAAATCTTTTAAGTATTTGGCATATGCCGGAACTTGTTTTATTGCATCAATCAATGGAAGGTTAATTTTGACTTGATTGAAAACTTCCCACATTTCATCTTGTTGTGGGCCCCTTTTGTTAATTTGTGACCTTTTTACCGGGTTCACCAAAGCTTCGGGAAAGGTGGGAGTTTTAACTTCTTCATCCTTTTCCAAAATTTCGGTGAGGTTTTCATTAGTTACAAATTTACCTTTAGGGTTCTCATTAACCAGTTTTGATTGTTTTTCTTTTAAAATTGGTTCCGTTTCATTATCACTTTCCTCATTGACATCTTCCACCACACCTTCAACGAATTGTGGTGGATTATCGACCTTTTATCATAAATCTTACCATTTCATAAAACACTTACCTTGTTGACGTCGGCATGCTTTGAAAACTTTGAACTTGTACTTTGATGTCCCGGATTAATTGTGGTGTCACTTGGTTGCTTTCCAGCACTCTTCTTGATTTGAGCCACCTCCTCGGCCAATTGACCCATTTGTTTTTCTAATGTTGCTTGAGATTTCTCTTGAATTTCAATTCTTTGGACCCACCGCTTATCTGTTTCATCTTGTTTTTGTGCCATTGTTGTCAACATTGCCATCATGTCATCAAGGGTAGTAGAACTTTTTTGGTTACCTTGGTCTTGATTTTGACTCCACCCTTGAGTGTAATTCCTTGACGAATTACTTTCTCGGTTATTGTATGAATTTCTTTGATAGTTTCCCGAGTTGTAATTGCTTTGTTGGCGGTTTTGATAAGAACTCCCACCTTGGCTTGACCCTTGAAAATTTGGGTTTGATTGATTTGATGCATTACCATACCTAAAATTAGGGTGGTTTTTCAAACCCGGGTGACATGTGTTGGAGTTCATATCATAATTCTTCTTTTCTCCATACACATTATTCACCTCTTCATACGCTTCCTCATCAAATGGGCAATCATCACTCTTATGCCCCAAGTCATTACACCTTTCACACACATTGAATTTTACTGATGCGACATCTCTTTTCTCCTTCTTTTTCAAAAGAGCTAGTTCCCGTTCTAATGATGCCAATTTCTCCTTAGTCTCATAATCCGGGTTGGATTTTGAAATAAGATGCTTAGCTCTTCGACTAGTTGATGCCTCGGTTTTGGAGCTTTGACTCATCTTCTAAAAAAATTCCCAATCTTCTTCTTCGGGTCTTGATAACAAATTTCCATTACTTGTAGATTTCAAATATTTCATTTCTTCTTTTGTCAACCCATCAACAACGCATTTGACTAATTCCCATAACTCAATTTGATGATGTGGGCATTTCCTTAACAACTCTTTGAAACGGGTAAACGCCTCATGAAATAATTCACCCGGTTGTTGCTGGAAAGTTCGAATCTTCTTTCGGGCTTCATCCGTCTTCGCCAAAGAATAGTATTCATCCAAAAATACTTGTTGCATTTCATCCCATGAATGAATACTATTGGTGGGTAAAGTGACAAACCAACTCTTAGCTTTATCTTTTAAAGAGAACTGAAACAACCTCAACTTTACTTCATCTTGATCAAGATTTTGATCACCAATTGTACCACAAATAGCGAAGAAATCGGACAAATGGGTGTATGGTTCCTCGGTAGCCATACCATGAAAATGTGGAAGAACATTTATGTAGTTGGGTCTTGACTTAAATGCTCTTATACCCGGTCTTGGTGGAGCAATAGGTGAAGTATTATCCGAAATAGCCGGTCTAAACCGGCCATTAACTCCATGAACCGGTGCCACATGATGTCTTCTTTGAAGTTGTGGGTGGTTGTTACCACCACCCCGTTGATTATTAATTGGAACACCATTTTGGAATTTATTTCTAACCCTTCCATTTGGATTAGGAGCCCGGTCATAAAGATTATTGTTATTGATGTTGATCCGGTCTCCTCTCCTATTATTGTTTGGAAGGATATCATCAAATCCATATCCGCCCGCATATCTATAGTCCGCATACTCGTTACCATTCCACTCCCCATAGTTGTTGCTTTGTTCATACCCCTCTTCATAGTTATTTTCCCTTTCCCAATCATCATAACCATCGTAGTTATCCGCATACCCAAACTCATCACCATCATCATTATAACCCGTATCTCCCGTGTGTAATGAGTGGATACTAATGTTATCCTCTTCATCATTTTCTTCATTATTGTTGGGAAAAAGGTTTTGTTGGGGAGGAGTTTGGTGTTGTGGGCTTCTTCGGTTGTTATTGGGATTCGGATTTTGGTTTCGATTGGAATTTCGGTTTTGATTAGAATTGCGATTTTGATTAATGGGCATTGGTGGAGTAGGTGGTCTACGGTTATTGCCAATTGAGTGGTTGCTCATGTTTGTAGGTTCGGGTAAAATGGGTTGCAAGTTTTGTTGTCGGTTTCGGTTTTGCCTTGCTATTCTCTCTATTTCCAGTTTAAAAGCAAGTGGTGAAGTCCGTCCAAATAAACGAGTACGCATACAATAACCGTCACCTGCACACGTAAAAAACTACCACACGTAAACGAGAACAAAAAAATAAAAATAAAATAACAAACAAAACACTTAAACAAATTATCACTACTAAAAAAAATTGACCAAATTTAAAACACCAAGCGCACAATTTCCCCGGCAACGGCGCCAAAATTTGATCGATCGTCGTCGGACCGGTCAAAGATAGAGAAAATGTGTGTCCTAGAGAAGGGTGTCGAACCACGAAGAGTTTGTGGTCGGTGGTCTAAATTTAGTTATTATGAAGCATGTGTAAAGTCGTATAGACCAAATATGATTTTGATTGTAAAATGATGAACCAACAAATTGGTTCAATTGATTTATAAAATTAAAGTGATTTGACATTAATGTGAAAATGAGTAGTAAATGGTAACCAAGTAACTTAATTTGATTGATGAGACAAGAATTAGAAAAAAATGACCACCCCGGGCTTCGAGCTATGTCGTGATTTATACTTTAATTTGGTTTGTTAATTGGAAATCACATAAACATAATTTGGTAAATAAGTGCGAAAAAGGATTATTACAAAACAAGGGATTCCGACCGTATTGACCTTTCGATTTGTGACCGGGCAAGGAACACGCGCGAGGAATTTGTCTTAGTAAAAATCAAATTATATAATATGAAATCCGTAAATCAATTGCTAGTATATGATTATGTAAACACCAAAAACGGACAATTGACAATAGATTCAACAATAATAACTTTGTTCTTCAAACACACAAATACCACAAAAACCCTAATTGTTCAACAAAGATGATGAAACACATAAAGTTTAAATCCAACAAACACAAATCAAAGTCATAAGATGCAAACATAAACCCTAGACCCGGGTTGATCAAAAGAAAATTTAGCCTAGCATGTTAACCATAGTTTTTACAATTGGCAATGATGAAATCTTCAATCGATGATGAACCTTGATGATAAAAAGGCCTTGCCTCTTGTTTCTCCCTTGATTCTTGATGAAGATGATAATGTTTTCTTAAAAGATGATGATAAATATTTAAAAGATGATTCTAAAACCTCCAAATCGGTCATTCATAGCCCCCAAATCATGTGGTCAAAGATTTCCATCAATAGCATATTAATCCTCATTAAAACTTGGTCAAAAACTGATTTTCGCGTTTTTGAATCTGCAGGGGCCGTAGGGGCCGTAGGGTCCAGCTGGTCAGCCGTAGGGTACGGCTGGCAATATTTTTTTTAAACTCTTGGCTTTTAAACATGCTTAAATCCGCTCCTTTGTGTCCTTTATCCGCAACACCTACAAATCACAACACACCATCAAAGTACATATATTTGACATTAAACAAGATAAAACCATATACTATTAAATCTTTTAATCGTGAGATATTAACCAACCCATCACAAAACACGATTGGTTGTGCAAGGTTTTAATCAAAAAGAGGGTGTGGATTACATGGAAGTATATGCTCAGGTTGCGAGACTGGAGGCTATATGAATTTTCTTAGCCTATGTTGCCTTTAAGAACTTCAAGGTATATCAAATGGATCTTAAGAGTGGGTTTCTTAATGGGGAACTTCATGAAGAGGTGTATGTGAAGCAGTCTCTTGGTTTTGAAGATCCTGACTTTCCTGACCGTGTTTACCGATTAAACAAGGCTCTATATGGTCTTCACCAAGCTCAAAAATCTTGGCATAGCACACTCGCAGACCATTTGATCGATAGCGGCTTCAAACGAGGGACTGTTGATTGTACTCTCTTATACAAGACGGTCAAAGAAGATTTGCTCCTTGTCCAGACTTATATCAATAACATTTTATTTGGATTAACAAACGACAAGTTATGTAAGTACTTCGAGAAGTCCATGCTGACAAAGTTCGAAATGAGCTCGATAGGACAAATGATTTTCTTCTTGGGGCTGTAGGTTCGTCAGTATGATGATGGGGTTTTAATCCATCGGAAGAAGTATGTGAACGATGTCTTGAGCCGATTCAAGATAACTACCGGAAAAGTACCTTCTACTCCTTTTCCCATGGCTCACAATTTTTCACCGGATGAATTGGAGGATACCATTGATCCGACCCTCTATTGAGCGATGATTGGTTAGTTAATGTATTTAACTACATCTCATCCTGATATAATGTTTGTTTTTTGTCTTTGTGCCAGGTATCAAGCGAGTCCCCGAGTGACTCATCTAGTGGCTGTGAAGCGTATTTTCCACTATCTGAGGGGTAATCCTAACATCGGGTAATGATATCCCAAGGATGATAGTTTTCATCTTACTTCTTTCTCAAATTCTGACTATGGTGGAAGCAAGATTAACTTCAAGTCTACGACAACGGGTTCTCAATTTTTAGGAAACTGGCTTGTTTCCTGGCAGTGTAGGAAGCAGACGACGGTCTTCACTTCAACCGTTGAAGTTGAATGTGTGGCAGCCTCGAGTTGCTGTTCACAAGTACTATGGATCCAGCAACTCGATTGCGACATGTATCACGAAAAACCTCGTGCACCACTCTAAAACAAAACATATCAAAATTCGATACCATTTTATCTGTGACTATTATGAAAAGAAATAAATTGACATTGAAACCATACACACGGATCATCAAAATGCAGACCTTTTTTCTAAATATTTTGATAAAACGAGATTCAAATTTCAATGTTGGTTTAAATGGTTCAAAATCATTTGCTGATATCCCTATGCTCGGGTAATCTTTTTATTGGTTTTTTGTATAGTTTTATTTGTTATTTTTCTTTCTTTATTATTTTGGTTTTAGGGGAAGAAAAATTGGGAAATACAAAAATATTGTGTTTTTTGTTTGTACAGTTAAAATCCAAAAGCGTTCAAAAATTTTAAAATTCAAAAACATTATAAAAAATTTCTCCTCAAAATGAGTTTTGAAGAAAAAAGATAAAATGATAGTACATTGATCATATATATTCTAAATATCAATAAAAAAATAGGTATAAAAGACTGTGTGCTTAATTGTTTTAGTGCATTGGTATGTCCTAAAACAAAAAAATAAAATAAGGAAGAGTATGTTATATAAACAAAAAATTGCCAAACTGAAAGAGGCGTTAGTCTCTTACAAAGTCTTGGTGAGAAAGACATAAATGTAATAGTTGTGTCATACTCAGGCCTAAAATTTGTTTGATCACCAAATATGTTACAAATTTAAATAAGCGTCTAGTTAATTATTAACACTTCAACGGTGTATGGTCTTATGGCCTTAAATCCTGTATTGATGGGATGCTTGGAGAATTCTGGACTCCATTGGGTCTTTAAGTGGTTTTCCATCTGGGTATTCACAAATGTGAATATTATTTTTCTTAATCACTATTGTACTTTGTACAAAACTCACCACTGACTTTATCAAACCACGTTGTGAGTCATACAATTGTTCCTCTATTGCTCGCGTCTTAATACCAGTAAGAAACAGACCATAGGGTATACAAATATGTAAGCCATACAGATGAAATCGTGCATACTCAACCGTGGAAAGAACTTGCAGTATTGCTTGATAATGGGGGTATATCTTGTAGTAGGGATTATTTTCTAGATTGCTAAAACTGAAAATCATATATTTAGATCAAACTGATTTCAAGGTTTAAGTGAAGTTGGGGTGATCATCAAATCTATGACATGGATGACAAGTAACGTGCCATAAATCGTGCTAACTCTTACAATGTTGCTGGTTACAATGCTTCTTCTAACAATGCATTCGTCTCAAAAGACAACTTCTCAATTTTTAGATCATCTCAAGGTCAATTAACACAGTCACCTCTTGTGTTTTTATCAACAACCTGCTCCATCGACTAAAACCCAGTCAGCAGCTACGACTTCCATTTAATCCTCTCCTCAAGTGTCTGTTATTTCAAAGGATACTCAAGAAAACATTGCTTTAATGGCAGGTTTCATGAACTGCTACAATGTTTTTCTTGCTGAAAACTTGGTTCATCTAGTCATGGCTACTGAATTGGATCAAATTCATCCTGATGACGTGCAAGAGATGGATATATCTTGGCAGATTGCCATGGCCGTGTTCAAAGCAAAGAAGTTCTCCAAGAGAGAAAATAGAATCAAATAGAACATGCCTGCAGAAAAGAAGGCTGGGTTCAACAAGGACACCCTTAGATGTTACAACTGTCACGAACTTGGTCACTTCGCTCGTTAGTGCACAAATCCAGCCAAAGAGGGAAACAAGGAAACGGTACAGGTTCCGGCATCCAGTGCTAGATGGGAAAATGTAGGTGGTGCCAGTGAGAATGAGCGGGGACTAGTTGCTCAGCAGTTTGATTGGACTAAACAGATGTAAGTACTCAACATAAACAATCAGGCTGTTAATCTTGCTTATATTGATGCTAATGAACAAGAGAACAATGCAGAGGAGCTGGTCAAGGGTCTTCAGTTCACTTTCATGGCCTCCACTTCTCCTAGTTCATCTGAGGTAAGTTCTAAACTATGTTATCAATAATGCATTGATAAAGTAGGATTATATAGAATGCACAATAGTATTTTAATAAGAGAAATGAAGGGTATAACACATGAAAACTTCACCCTTAAGAAAACTGAAAAAACATTAAAAGATAAACTAAAGGCACAACAAAAGGATTTTAAACAACTTCATAATGATTTTAGTGTAAAATGCGGCCACTACTTAGATGCAAAACAACGAATTTTTGAACTAACCGCCAAGTTAGATGCCTCTAAGATAGAGATTGCCAAATTAACTAACAGATTTGATAATGCTGAGTTTAATTTTAAGAAATTCGATGTCTCTAGTACAATTGTTGAATCTATGATTGTAAAAAAATTAAAATGGAAAGATGAAAGGGGTGAGGGGATTGGATACAACGAGGTTCCACCTCCATCTAATAATAACTACTCTGGGCTTCCTCTTACTAAAGAAGAGGAAGAGAGGGAACAATTTATGCTGTATGGTAAGAAAAGTACAAATGAAACAGTCGGTTGTGGTTAAATCAATTCGATTGAACCAAATTCAAAAGTGAACGATACTAATGCGTCTACTTCACGTGCAGATAAAGTAACTATAGAGGATGGAGCTGATTTCATGATGATACAGCAAATTCAATAAATAAAGGCTTTAATTTTGTTCCTTTAAATTCTGTTGCCACTGTTGTTGCTGTGAGCTCTGTTTTTAAGAGCAAGAATAAGATTTTGTTTGAATCCTCTAAGACTATTAAAATTTGTGATGTGCTGAAGGATAAAGATTTTAAAAATAAGAAAACTCAAAATCTTGTTTTTTCCAAGTTTGTTAAAGAGGAAAGTGCATGTGTTTACACATGTGATAAACGTTGCAATAAATTTGATAAAAGACAAACAGGTTCACACGGAAAATTTGATTCAGGAGTTGGCCAAATGTTTCTTTCATTAAGAGCCAAACATGTTTTAACTGTGGCACTTCTAGCCATATAGCCAGAAATTGTCCCTATCGTCCATATGTCTTGTTTTATTGACACGGACAGAGGAACTTACCTCGAAGTACCTTCAATAAAGTTAACTCTAATAATTCAAGGCACAAAAACGTAAGTTCCTCTGATGGCGATTGGAATCGAAAAAGGCTGAATATTTGAAGCCAATTATTACAAACACAGCCGGGTTTCGAAAGCATGACAGAAAACCGAATTTGGATCAAAGACCAATACCATTCCCCGAATCAAAAACGGGTCCAAAAATAAAATCAAATGTGTCTTCAATCAAGAGGTCGGAGGTCAAGTCAACCATTTGTGTGAACCATAAAGTTCTTAAACCAGGTTACAAATAGGTGTCTAGATCATCAGTCTCTTCATCGTTAAAAACCTCTTGCTCAATTCAAGATAATCGAGAAGATTTGTCATGGCAACCCATAACATGCCTAGATAAATTAGGCCTACCTAGCAATACTATGGACTAGGTACCAAAAACTAATTAATCCCGCACATCGTGCAGGAACAACTATGGAGGAATATCATCAGACTTTGGTATGTTGATAGTGGTTGTTCTAGGCATATGACAGGAGACATCTCTTAACTGCGTGACATTCAAAACATTAATGGAGGGTATGTTTTCTTTGCGAGAGGACAAAATGAAAGATCACACAAAAGGGTACCGTAAGTAATGGTGTTCTTAAATTCGAAAATTTCAATTATGTTCCATAATTGAAACACAGTCTGCTTAGTGTCTCGCAGATCTGTGACAAGGATTTTTCAACTCATGTTACAGATAAAGATTGTCTAATTTTAAAACCTGGTATAATCATACTAGAAGAGTGGGTTCTTGTTTGATCATAAATAAAAGATAATGCATACGTGATCGACATGAATCAAAATGTCCAGAATAAATCACATGTTTATTTTCAAAAGTGTCGGAACACATTGCCATGCTTTGGCATCGTCGTCTTGGGCATGCAAATGCTAAAAAACTTAAACCGTCTTGCCAAAAACACCCTGTGTAGCGTGTGCACAAGGCAAACATCATCATAAATCACACAAGCCAAAACTAGTCAATACTATCTCCTCAGTTTTTCAATTGCTACATATGGACTTGTTTGGTCCCGTTCATGTGATGAGTCTTTCTCACAGTTCTTATTGTCTAGATATTATTGATGGTTACTAACGTTTTACTTGGGTGTTTTTCTTGTGAAATAAGAGTGAGACTGAAAAACTAATAAAGTGCTTTGTATTACTAATGGAGAATCAACTCAACATAAAGTTAAAAGGAATTCGATTCGACAATGACACAGAGTTCAAGAACTCATTGTTAAATCACTTTTGTGTCGAGAATGGGGTGCTCAGACAATACAGCCCGACTCGTACACCGCAACAAAATGGTGTGGCTAAGAGAAGGAATATAACCCTAATTGAAGCCACAAGGACCATGTTGTGCGACTCGAAGCTACCTCTGTTCTTTTGGGCTGAAGCAATCAAAGCATCATGCTACGTTCAAAGTTGGGTGTTGATCAACAAACCACAGATGAAAAATCCTTATGAGAACTTCAATGGTCACAAGCCCACAGTAGCACACTTCAGTGCGTTTGGAAGCCCATGCACTCTCCTGAATCTCAAATCAATTCCAAAGTTTGAAGCAAAGGCTAATGATTGCTACTTCGTTGGATACGCTGGTCGCACTGCCTATAGGGTCTACAACAAGGAACTGAAAAAGGTTGTGGAATCCTACGATGTGCGCTGGCTAAAAGAGAATGAAACTGATGCTTATGTTGGTCCTGACTGGTTATTTTATTACAATGAATTATTTAAGCCGTTTAATGTGTCTCCAGTTGTTGTTGCCGGGAATTCGGGTGTTGCTGATGAGGAAGAAAGCATTTAATCTGCTAAGTATAGACCCGCCGGGTATGTATGAGACTGCACAACCTTCATCTTCAAGTCCTCAAGAGCATGTTTCTGAGATTGACACCTCACAAAAGTCTACCGACGAGTGTGAGGTGCCTACAACTGAAATACTTGCAGCTAAAGTTTCTTCAGAAGAGGGGGATAGTTCGATTCATCAAATCTTTGGCAGTTCTCTATTGCCAGATGTCATTCCAAATGAATATATTGCAAGTACATCGTACTCGCACAGTACCTTAGTATCTGGATGGAGGAATCCGTGATAAAGGTGCCATATCAGTTGTACGATGGCTTGAAGAAATCGAGTCCATTGTTATCATCAGTCAATGTACTGAAATCCAAAAGATTCAGTATTCCTCTCAATACTTTAAAGGCGAAGCTTTGGAATGGTGGAATAACCCGATCATGTCAAAGGGTAGAGAAACTATGTACCAATTGAAGTGGGAAGAATTCAGAGAACTGATGTTATGAATGTTCTCTCCCTTGCATGAAATCGATCTTATTCAAACTAAGTTTTTGAACCTCAAGGTGGAAGGCACTAATCTCAAAGAATACAATACCAAGTTTCATGAGTATTGTAGATTGGTACCACACTTGCTAATAGGACGAAGGGTCTTTTAAATTCACAAGACCAATTTGTCAAAGCTGTGGCAGAAGAAATAATGGGAAATGTTTAAAACCAACCAACTTTCCCAAAAATATTCCATTGATCACCTGCAACATTTGCAAGAAACTCGGTCATTCGGAAGACGATTGAAGAAAGAAAACAGTTGTATGTTTTAGCTGTGGAGAAAACAGACACTTCAACTCAGAATGTCTGAATAAGATAAACAACGTTAATGGAAGTTGTGCTAAGAAAGGAAAGGATAATATGTTAACCATACAATATGCATTCAATCAAGAATAAAAATAGACAAGAGTATGCCAACTGAATGTTCAAGATCCAAAGGCATTAGAAATAACTAATAGTTTAGTTAATTCTTGTAAACTGTTTGTAATCTCGTTTAAACGAGAAATTTTGTAATCATATAAGGGTATTTAAATCCATAATGTATATTAAGAAATATATTAGCATATAGATCGTGTTTTACACAAGAATGCTTATATGCAAAGGAAAAGAGATAGTAAAAATTTTCGAAATACAAGAAAGTATGTTAACTAATAAATCATCATCTATAGAAAGATGGACTAAAGTGAGATGAATTAAACAAAGATATAAGTGCATGTCTATTCAAAGAAAATCAATTATCCGAACTTTAAAAAGTTCAAGGGCATAATCGATGGGAATAAACCTAAAGAATCCGTCAAGATCACGAAGCAAAGAATTAGATAAAACAAGTATGAAAATCTTGAAAGCTATCAAGATGAGTAAGTTAAAAAGGATTCGATAGACTGAATCTAAGAAGCAATCTTGTTAACGCCGGTAAATGTTTAGAATACAAAGGTAAGGTAAATAGTTTAACACAACTGGTCACTGTGCTTAGCAATTTACAATTACTTACGATATTCTGAACTATTAACTGAATACATCATCCAAAGATATGAGTTAAACACAAATCATAAATTACAACCATTCAAGCATTTCAGGTTAAGCCCAAACAACAAATTAGAAAGAGCCTGACATCAAATTGATAAGCAAGAAATCACTCACAACGAAACTCGAGGACGAGATTCATTCCAAGTTGGGGAAGATGTAACATCCCCAAAATTTCGATCCAAATATGACAAGTTAGCAAAATTAAAGGAACAAATAAAATTTATAGTTTATTAACCCATCGTGATACGCGATGGGCATAGGCTAGGAGACATCGCGATACGCGATGGGAACGTCATAGAAACCCAGAAAGGGTGGTGTCGCGATACGCTACGGCTCAAGACATTAAGCCATCGCGATACGCGAGGACAAGGATAATAAAAATATGACACGTGTCTACCACGTGTCAAAACGTGGTAGATGTGTCTAACAAGATGGCACGTGTCCACCACGTGGCAGCACGTGTCCACCACGTGGTAACACGTGGCAGATGTGTCAGGCTACCTGGTGACACGTGACACCCTCTGGACAACATGAGTCATCGCGATACGCGATTACCATGAGAAAGGGTCCATCGCGTATCATACATAAAACGTACGTACGCACATACATACATACACACACATACATACATCTTTCCTTTTGAAGGTACATTTGTTTGTTTATAGATAGTTGTATTATACATAATCTATACACACACTTATAAGTATATACGGATTATATTTGTATGTGAGACATAAATACTATATTTTATTTAACATGCAGATAAGCACAGGCCTCGCCAAAAATATCTTAAGCCCCGCAATCGAATATTATAAATGTAATGGAATATATTATATAACTTTATTATTTAATTATTAATGTTGTTTATTGGAAGTATTCTACAATGTGAACCTCTAGATTTTGGTTTAAATCCCGATGCGACACTTTTTTAACTTTTTGTATATTTTTTATTCTTTATTTTAGCGTGGACACGCAGTGTAGGCCCAAAAAAAGACCAATTTTCTTCGATGGCCCATTAAAGAAACTATTAAACATGACACAACACTCTATACGCAATCATAAACCTAATTTTTCTTTAAACACATTAGCACCTATGCCGCCGCTGCCGTTTACAACCCTAAATGGTAAAGTTTTGCTGACAATGTTAGAGAAAAAGAAACATCATCACAGGGTAACTATTCTATAGTTTGTTTCATTACTTTTATTTATATATCTTGTTTGGAGTTATTATTGTGAAAGAAATCCGATTTGATTTAAGTTTAAGCTTTTGAACTTTTCACAAATCTAGCAGGCTTACTTGTAATCGTTTTCATGATGCAGGGTAGTGAAGAAGACATACACGCTCATAACATGTTGATCGTTCATAGCATAATAAAGCATCAGGTACAATCTAGTGGATATGGTAACGTTATTTAAAATTATGATATTTTATTTCAACTCTCTCTTAGTATGTGGCACAGCATCAACCGTTAGGTTGCTTGTCTGTTCGCATCTTCTCAATTAGTTTGTCACCGTAGAGTTTTACTACACATTATAAGGATTTTTAATGCGTATTTCATAAATCTTTTTGTTTGTAGACAGTGGAATTTAAAATATGAAACGAAAAATTTAAATCACTATAAACTTGGTGATTAAAGAAATCCTATTTTTAGAGCCACATACATATAAACACATTTATTTAAATCTCCATACAAATGTAAAAAATACGCATCAATACCCAAATTCAATTTTTGTGCGTTTCATAAATCGTAGCATTTTCATTCGACTTATATGGTAAATCATAAATTAAGAATGTGACTTGGATTAGAAGATCTATTAAAGTTAAGAGATCATTTTTTAAGTTCTAGTTTGATGTACAAGCACAATTTTTAATATTTCTGATTGTTGAATTTTAGGTTTTTAACAGATTAGGCGTCGGTATTAATGGTTTTGTTAATTTATCCTTGCTACCTTTTAGTTGTGACGTTATTACTATAATCGATCCACTGAAAGCAAAAGCAATATTGGCGCAGGTTTGTGTAAATACTAAAATAGAAGATTCCAGAAGGGAACAATGACTTCTTTCGAAACACGGTGAAGATGCATCCGTCGAGAGAAATTCTCAATCCTAGAAGATTAGCCGATCTTCAGGAAATTACGAGGGTTACGAAAGGAAAATGCTGTTCAATCAACGTAATGAAGGTATCCTTGCTCACCATTGGTTAACGAACAGGAAACCAGGCCGACGAAGGTAGTTTTGAAGTAACAATCATGGATCGTCTTCAAGTTCTATTAATAACAATCATGGATCGTCTAGTGCACCTTGCGACATTCATAAAAATTTGAATTCGTATTTGTATTTGTTACTTGACCCGGGTTTTGTAATTCGGATCTTAATCACTAATAAAATTTTGTATTTTTTAGTATTTATTGGTGATTATTTATTTTATATTATATTATTGTGTACTCGTTAACAATCCTCAAAATCGTTTATTTTATGTCATTATATCAATGAATCGAAGTTAAGGGACTAAAAGTGTTAAAACTCAATGTTTTGGAATCCAACAGTCTCCCGGGTGTCACGATGGATATATCCCTGGACTACTCGATATACATTCGTTAATTTTTGGACCCGAAAACCTGGCCCGTTTTAAATTTTTTTTATGATATGTTATTATTCGGACTATTGTTATTTAATTCAGATCAATAAATTTATTATTTTATTTACTATTTGATCCTTTAATTTCATTACGCATTACACGGATTAGTTTCACTTATTTTATGAAACATTTTTTTAACTATCATAAATATGCAAAATACACCCATAACTATAGTTTTATCCTCTTTTGATTCCACACTCAAACACAAGGGACCAAACAACAAATATTATTTCAACCCTTTCCCTCCCATTCCTTTACCCCGTCGCTGATACACCTTGATTCTCGATCCATATCTAAGCCGAATATCAACTCTACTCGTCAATCGATCGTTTACGATTTTAATTTCAACCTAACTTTGTTAATATCTAGCAAATTGACAGCTAATTTTGGTGTTTAACGAACCCATGACTCCAAGAACCTCAAATCCCTATACATAGACAACCAAAATCCAATTAACTCGTCCTACACAAGCGTCTCAACATTCCGAACCCATGCCCTCTATTAATTGCAACAATCAAATTCGTTGTCTAAGATGAAACCCTAGTCCACGGATCTCTATCAGTTCGGCAGCAAATATGGTAATTGCTATTTGTTTTTGGAATTATTTTACACGAGGATTAAAAACCCTTGTCTATTTCAATCGATAGAGGGAAATTGATCCTCAATTTGTATTCTACGTTTCCTAAAGGATTTTGGTCTATCTTGGTTACTATATTAGTAAAATCAGTTGCATGTTATTAACAAGTTCGACACCTGCCCCAATGGTTGGTGCGTATTGTGTTAGACACGAACCGGCCTGAGGCGCAGGCTCAAGTCCCCTAGGCCCAGTTTTTGGTATTTAGTATAATTAATTTTTTTATTTTATTCTTATTATGAGTATAGTTATTCTAAAAACCAATAGAACTTCCACTCGTTTAACGAACCGAACACCGATAGACTTTCAAAATAAACTCTTGTTTAACGTTTCCGCTTGTATATATAAATAAATATATAATATATTTTCTTTACTTAAAAACCTAATGTAGTTTAAAAGACATAAACTAAAATAAATAGTTTACTCATCTAATGAAGCGATCGCCACTAAACTTTCAAATCAAGTTTTGGTTTAACATAATGTTTTATATATTATTAATTTAGTATTTTATTCTTTAAAAATTAAAGTATTTAAATCATACTTTCTTATAATAAGATGTATTTAACGTCTTACCGATCCCAAATCCGTTATAAAACGCATTCTATCGTATCCATTCGTTTATATCGTTTATATATTTATTTTCTTTACACTTTAAATTAGGACTTATCGTCGAAGCTTCTCGTGAAACTAACTAGTCCTCTCTACCCATGTTGAGACATATTTATGGTTTATACTTTGTATTGGGTTCTTGGGTTAATGTCTTGTAATACCGAATTCAGCATGTTGAATTCGGTGGGCTTGGGCTTGGGCCGTTGGTAGATCAACCTTATATAATTTCATATGTATTATGCTAGGTTAAGTTTTTGGCTGTGGTTGCGGTGGGTATACACATTTATATATTTCTGTAAGAATTCAAGGGCTTAAGTACCCGACGTTTAATATAACGTGTGCTTTGAAGATTTTGTTTTTTCTTGTTTGTTTCATCTTGTTCTTGATTCATCTTGTGGTTAGTCTCCGCCTAACTCACAGGATTGGTTAATATCATATTGAAAGATCCGTATTTGGGACTTACAATTGGTATCAGGGCCTATAGACCTTTTCTAAGCTCGGTTTCATGATAGCAACGATTCAAGATATTGGCTTTTGGTGTTCTTGTGGCTTATTTATTTGTAGAGCAGAAATCCGGTGTTCTTCGTGTTCTTGGGAAAAGATTGACAGGTTTGGGATGGAGATCTCATTAAAACTTGAAAGGATCTAAAATCCCTGATTCTTTGGGATTGAGATTGCTTACCAAGCTAAGTGTTTAAGTCAATGATCAAGGTTCTCGGCATTTTTCAAGAATTCTCGGTGATAATTCATTGTTTTCGGCTTCGGAATTCCCAGACACAAGGTTCTCTGTTGAGGTGTTCTCAGGCTCAAGGGTTTTCAGGGTTAACTCGGTGTTCTCGGTCTTTGAGTTCTCGGGATTACTATTGTCCTTGGGCTTTTACTGTAGTTGGGCCAATTTTATTGGGCTGTTGACTTTGGACTCTTTGGTTACCATGGATCAAGTAAGTAATACCTCATCAACTACTATATTGCATCAAGAGCTGAACTCAATCATGGGAACTACCACTCGCATACCTCGTCTACTGTCTCATGAAGGGTTTGCTGAGTGGAAGTTTAGATTTGAGAAATATGTTAAGATGAAGGATGCTAAAATTTGGAGAAGTATTGTCAGGGGTCCTTAACCCATTACATATGAGACGGTGGACGGTGAATTATATATAAAGCTCATCTCCATGTACAATGCCAGTGACTTTGAAAAGTTTGAGGAAGATGATAAGGCTCTTGCCACTCTGACCATGGCTCTCTCACCTGAGATTGCTCAAGGATTCAAAGAATTGAAGTCTGCCAAAGGCTTGTGGGAAGCTATCATTCAAGTGTATGAGGGAAATGAGGATATGAGAAGGAGTTAACAAGATCTGTTACAACAAAGGTTCAACAGGTCCAATCATGTTTTGGGTGACACATTGGAGACATAGCTTCAAAGATTTGTTACTTTGGTCACTGAGATGCGAACTGCAAACATTCATCTGACACTCATTGAGACAAATAACAAGCTGGTTAACTCCCTGCCTTAAAGCTAGGACATGAATGTTGTTGAGATTAAGAAGACAAAATATTTGGCCAGATTAACTCTGTTAGAGGTCATGGCAATAATCAAATCCTATGACATTGATGACAAGTAACGTTCCATAAATAATGCTAACTCTTACATTGTTACTGGTTACAATGCTTCTTCTAGAATGATTTTAGTGTAAAATGCGGCCACTACTTAGATGCAAAACAAGGGATTGTTGAACTAACCGCCAAGTTAGAATTCTCTAAGATAGATATTGCCAAATTAACTAACAATTTTTATAATGCTGAGTTTAATTTTAAGAAATTCGATGTCTCTAGTACAGTTGTTGAATCTATGATTGTAAAACAATTAAAATGGAAAGATGAAAGAGGTGAGGGTATTGGATACAACGAGGTTCCACCTCCATATAATAATAACTACTATGGGCTTCGTCTTACTAAAGAAGAGGAAGAGAGGGAACAATTTACGCAGTATGGTAAGAAAAGTACAAATGAAACAGTCTGTCGTGGTTCAATCAATTCGATTGAACCAAACTCAAAAGTGAAAGATACTAATGCGTCTACTTCACGTGCAGATAAAGTAACTATTGAGGATGGAGCTGATTTCATGATGATACACCAAATTCAGTAAATAAAGGCTTTAATATTGTTCCTTTAAATTATGTTGCTACTGATGTTGGCGTGGGCTCTGTTTTAAAGAGCATAAACAATAGTGTGTTTGAATCCTCTAAGACTATTAAAATTTGTGATGTGCTTAAGGATAAAGATTTTAAAAATAAGAAAACTCAAAATCTTATTTTTCCCAAGTTTGTTAAAGAGGGAAGTGCATGTGTTTACACATGTGATAAACGTTGCAATAAATTTGATAAAAGACAAACAGGTTCACACAGACAATTAGATCCAGGAGTTGGCCAAAATGTTTCTTTCATTAAGAGGCAAACATGTTTTAACTGTGGCATTCCTGGCCATATAGCCAGAAATTTTCCCTATCGTCCATATATCCCGTTTTATGGACATAGACAGAGGAACTTGCCTCGAAGTACCTTCAATAAACTTAACTCTAATAATTCAAGGCACAAAAACGCAAGTTCCTCTGATGGCGATTGGAATCGAAACAAGGCTGAATATTTGCAGCCAATTAATACAAAGACAGCCGGGTTTCCAAAGCATGACTGAAAACTAAATTTGGATCAAAGACCAATACCAGTCCTCGAATCAAAAACGGGTCCCAAAATAAAATCAAATGTTTCTTCAGTCAAGAGGCTGGAGGTCAAGTCAACCATTTGTGTGAACCAAAAAGCTCTTTAGCCATATTACAAATGGGTGCCTAGATCTTCAGTCTCTTCATCCTTAAAAACCTATTGCTCGATTCTAGATAATCGAGAAGATATGTCATGGCAACCCATAACATGCCTTGATGAATTAGGCCTACCCAGCACTACTATGGACTAGGTACCAAAAACTAATTAATCCCGCACATCGTGCAGGAACACCTATGGAGGAATATCATCAGACTTTGGTATGTTGATAGTGGTTGTTCTAGGCATATGAATGGAGACATTTCTCAACTACGTGACATTCAAAACATTAATGGAGGGTATGTTTTCTTTGCGAGAGGACAAAAAGAAAAGATCACACAAAAGGGTACCGTAAGTAATGGTGCTCTTAAATTCAAAAATGTCAATTATGTTCCATAATTGAAACACAGTTTGCTCAGTGTCTAGCAAATCTGTAACAAGGATTTTTCAACTCATTTTACAAATAAATATTGTCGAATTTTAAAACATGGTATAATCATACCAGAAGAGTGGGTTCTTGTTCGATTATAAATAAAAGATAATGCATACGTGATCAACATGAATCAATATGTCCAGAATAAATCACATGTTTATTTTCAATAATGTTGGAACACAATGCCATGCTTTGGCATCATCGTCTTTGGCACGCAAATGCTAAAAATCTTAAACTGTCTTGCTAAAAACAACCTTGTCCGCGGACTACCGATTAAAGATTTCATAACAATTGAGAAATGTGTAGAGTGTGCACAAGGAAAATATCATCATAAATCACACAAGCCAAAACTAGTCAATACCATCTCTTCAGTTTTTCAATTGCTACATATGGACTTGTTTGGTCCCGTTCATGTGTTGAGTCTTTCTCGCAGTTCTTAGTGTCTAGATATTATTGATGATTACTAACGTTTTACTTGGGTGTTTTTCTTGTCAAATAAGAGTGGGACTGCAGAACTAATAAAGCGCTTTGTAGTACTAATGGAGAATCAACTCAACTTAAAGTTAAAAGGAATTTGATGCGACAATGGCACTGAGTTCAAGAACTCATTGTTAAATCACTTTTGTGCCGAGAAGGGGGTGCTCAGACAATACAGCCTGACTCGTACACCGCAACATAATGGTGTGGCTAAGAGAAGGAATATAACCCTAATTGAAGCCACAAGGACCATGTTGTGCGCCTCAAAGCTACCTCTGTTCTTTTGGGCTGAAGCAATCAAAGCATCATGCTACGTTCAAAGTTGGGATTTGATCAACAAACCACAGATGGAAACTCCTTATTAGATCTTCAATGGTCACAAGCCCATAGTAGCACACTTCTGTGCGTTTGGATTCCCATGCACTCTCCTGAATCTCGAATCAATTCCAAAGCTTGGAGCAAAGGCTGATGATTGCTACTTCGTTGGATATTCTGGTCGCACTTCCTACAGAGTCTGCAACAAGGAAATGAAAGAGGTTGTGGAATCCTACGATGTGCGATGGCTAGAAGAGAAAGAAACTGATGCTTATGTTGGTCCTGACTGGTTATTTGATTACACTGAAGTATTTAAGTCGTTTAATGTGTCTCCAGTTGTTGTTGCCGGGAATTCAGGTGTTGTTGATGAGGAAGAAAGCATTTCAGCTGGTTTTGAAAAGTATCCGGTGCTAAGTATTGACCTGCCGGGTATTTATGAGACTGCACAACCTTCATCTTCAAGTCCTCAAGAGCATGTTCCTGAGATTGACACCTCACAAAAGTCTACCGAAGTGTGAGGTGCCTACAACTGAAATACTTGCAGTTGAAGTTTCTTCAGTAGAGGGGAATAGTTCGATTCATCAAATCTTTGGTAGTTCTTTATTCCGAAATGCCATTCCAAATGAATATATTGCTAGTACATTGTACTCGCACAGTACCTCGAACACTAAGAAAGTACAACAAACTTACCAGTCACCGGTTCAGTTCCTATTCTTACTGTTCCTACCAGAATTCAAAGGGATCATCCGATTGAGAATGTTATAGGTCCATTTGAAACGGGCGTTTCAACCAGAATCCAAATGTGAAACACCAAAAACTATATGCACTCCTGTTTTATCTCTCAGATTGAGCTGAAGACTGTGGAAATGGCTTTACAAGAACCAAGTTGGGTGTAACATCCCCAAAATTTCGATCCAAATATGAAAAGTTAGTAAAAGTAAAGGGGAAGAAAATGAAAATTATGATTTATTAACCCATCGCGTCCAAGTAGACATCGCGATACGCGATGGCAACATCACAAAAACCCAAAAAGGGCGGTGTACGGTTCAAGACATTAAGGCATCGCGATACGCGATGACAAGGATAATAAAAAGATGACACGTATCCACCACGTGTCAACACGTGGCAGATGTGTCTAACAAGATGACACGCGGCCACCACGTGGCAACACGTGGCAGATATTTCAGGCCACGTGGTGACACGTGGCGCCCTCTAGACAACATGAGTCATCGCGATACGCGTTGACCATGAGAAAGGGTCCATCGCGTATCGCGATGGAGCCCAATATCAGCTATAAATAGGAAGGGTTATGGCTCATTCTCATCACACCACCCCACTCTCTCTAGAAATACTTTCTCTCTCTACATTGTTTTGCGTGCCGAGAATTATTTGGCGTGCCACCGACCTCCTTGTTTTCCATGCCAAAAACCCGACATTATACCTCGTAAACTGTGCCGATCCCGAGGATGTCTTGAAGTACGTGCCGACCCAAGACGACCCGGCGTCCCACCTCGAAGTGCGTACCGACGAGTTTTGAAGAACGGCGTGCTTCGATTTGCGTGCCGAGGAGTTGATCTAGATTCTCAACATACGTGCATGCGTCGAAGTGATGTCCGAGAGTCTAGAAAATATTAAGCCGAACAAGGTAGGGATAATGCCTGAATTAAATATTAATAAAATAATAAAGGCTTAGACCCTAGTAGGGGGTATATCCTTGACCTTTAACAAATTATAAAAATTAATTAAGATTTCTTTATGATTAAGAAATACAAAATAATATAAACAAAGGTTATAGCCAAAAATATAGTTTCTTTATAATTAGGAAATCTAAGCTTTTACATACAATTGGTATAGTTGAAATATTAAGAAAAATAAAAGTTTACATACAAAGGTTATAGTCAAAATAGTGTTTCTTTATGATTAAGAAACATAAGATTTTATAAACAAAGATTATAGACAATGGCGTTTCTTCTTGAAGAAGAAACATATCTTAGACATTTCTTATTGAGTAAGAAACATAACACTTGATTAAGCAAATAAAGAGGAAGCTTTTAGATTTAAATATTTTATTCAAACAAATGATCAATCAAGGTTTAGAGATATCAAAACTAGACTAAAGGTTTGTATACTGATTACAAGACGATCCGGGTATTTATATAAACCTATTTTATTATAGGTCAATCATTCATTCATTCACAAAGGTTTTCAAACGAGATCACCACATTATTCAGAACAGACAATCACAGGTGAATACGTTAAACATTTTTCAGTCAAGATAAAACGGGTTGTTTATCTTAAACAAAGACAGTCAAATAAAGATTTATGGGATTTACATGATCCATATTAAAATATAAGATAGAGAATAAAAGCAAACTCATACGAGTACACATGTGTCTGGTTCCAAACATAATTAATTAATCCAGTCTATCAATCAAGGCTATATGGCCGCAGACTAGAGATCATAATAAAAGTTCTCCAATGGGTGTCAACTCCCGGAGAACCGGAATTGTGTGTGTATTGTAAGTGGTACAAATCCCAGAAATAATAGACGTTTCTGCTGAGTGTGTTCCAAAAAACTATCTTCTCAGTTAAAGAAAGATTTATAAAAAGTTTTTAGAGTCAACGATTCACCAGCATATCGCTGACGTCCTTTCCCCCAACCTTACAAGAAATAAAGTTAAGCACAGGTAGCAAGGAATTAGAGCCATTCAAGAAGATAGACACTCGCAAGGTAGAGATGGCTCAGTTTTAAATTATTAAATTATTGCAAACAATATTTAAACAATTTTTATAAAATCAAACAAGGTTTATAAATCAAACCCTCTAATATTTATTATTCGAAAAGCTTTATAATAAATCAAATATTTTATTATGTCAAATAAAAGTTTACAAATAAATTAATGTTTAAAAATATATATTAAAATTTTATTATAAATTAAATACTTCCGCTAAAACTCTGATATATTTTCAAAATAGGTACCAACTATTGGTCACACGCCTAGACCCTAAGTCGGGGTGTGACAGGTTGGTATCAGAGCCATCGATCTTAGCGAATTAGGTATTTAATCATACCTAGGCTTCGATCAGAAATAAGTTTAGAATAATCATTAGTATCCAATTAAGGATATTAAAATTGAATGATTAAAATTATTACGTATAAGATATAAAACAAGCATGGATAAGATAGGAAAACATACTCCTATCCTTAATATAACCACGTATAGATGTCTGATCGTCAATCTAGCCAAGAATCAGTTCAGCTTCGACCAGGTAAAGGAAAAGGCTACATGGGAACATCTTTTCTCCCAATTCCTATATCTAGTGATGAAAGTTCATACCAAACAGCAATGGAAGAAGAATCAGATTCGTTTGATTCCGACATCCCGCTAGCTCAAATTATTCCAAAACAAAACACGTATGGAGCCGAATCAAGTAGATTCAAGAGACCGATGATGCCAAATGGAAAGGAAGTAATAACTTATCCAGAAGAAATTCCTCAGGGATAGGAATATTATTCAACAATGCAAGATTCTTACTTTGCTCACACCAAAGGTGAACGTCAGAACATAGAAATGTATGACATTGAAGATGATTCAACTCATTATGAAATCAATGTCACCAAACTAGCTGAAGCAATGCTCAAAGAAGAAATGGATACTGAGGAAAGGAGAAAAGAAAAGGAGAAAGGAGAAAGCACAAAAAAGGACAACAAGTTCAAGAAGTTGATTATTTGATGGAAGAAATAAGAACCTTAGTAATTGTAAACAATGCAATTGTAATAAATGTCGTGCAACCTTGTAACACCATAAATAAGAGGTATATTTAAATTTCCTCTAAATTTGTAATGTATCTTTTTAAGAATTATGTCAATAAAAGATCGCACAAACTCTAAAGATAATTCTTTCAATTGTACGATGGCTTGAAGAAATCAAGTCCATTGTTATCATCAGTCAAGGTACTGAAATCCAAAAGATTCAGTATTCCTCTCAATACTTTAAAGGCGAAGCTTTGGAATGGTGGAATACCCTGATCATGTCAAAGGGTAGAGAAACTATGTACCAATTGAAGTGGGAAGAATTCAGAGAACTGATGTTACGAAAGTTCTCTCCCATGCATGAAATCGATCTTATTCAAACTAAGCTTTTGAACCTCAAGGTGGAAGGCACTAATCTCAAAGAATAAAATACCAAGTTTCATGAGTATTGTAGATTGGTACCACACTTGGTAATACCCGAATCCAATAAAGTAACCCGCTACATTTGGGGTTTACCTCAGGAAATTAGAGATATGGTAAGATCTCATTTGCCTCAAACCGCTGATTCAGCCTTGGAATTAGCCGGTTATCTTATGAATGGTCTTATAAGAAATCAAGAAGAAGATAAGAATGGTAAAGGAAAGAAAGAAGAAACCGAGGAAAAGAAAACAAAGAAAAGCAAATAAAAGGAGGAAGGGTCTTTTAAATTCACAAGACCAATTTGTCAAAGCTGTGGCATAAGACATCATGGGAAATGTTTAAAACCAACCACTTTCCCAAAAATATTCCATTGATCACCTGCAACTTTTGCAAGAAACTCGGTCCTTCGGAAGACGATTGCAGAAGGAAAACAGTTGTATGTTTTAGCTGTGGAGAAAACAGACACTTCAACTCAGAATGTCCGAATAAGATAAACAACGTTAATGGAAGTGGTGCTAAGAAAGGAAACGCTAATATGTTAAACATACAAGATGCATCCAATCAAGAATAAAAGTAGACACGAGTATGCCAACTGAATGTTCAAGATCCAAAGGCATTAGAAATAACTAATAGTTTAGTTAACTCTTGTGAACTATTTGTAATCTCGTTTAAACGAGAAATTTTGTAATCATATAAGGGTATTTAAATCCCTAATGTATATAAAGAAATATAATAGCATATAGATCGTGTTTTACACAAGAATGCTTATATGCAAAGGAAAAGAGATTGTAAAATTTTTTGAAATACAAGAAAGTATGTTAACTAATAAATCATCCTCTATAGAAAGATGGCCTAAAGTGAGATGAATAAAACAAAGATATAAGGGCATGTATATTCAAAGAAAATAAATTATCCGAACTTTAAAAAGTTCAAGGGCATAATTGATGGGAATAAATGGAAAGAATCCATCAAGATCATGAAGCAAAGAATTACATAAAAAAAGTATGAAAATTTTGAAAGCTATCAAGATGAGTAAGTTAATAAAGATTCGATAGACTAATCCAAGAAGCAATCTTGTTAACTTCAGTAAATGTTTAGAATACAAAGGTAAGGTAAATAGTTAAACACAACTGGCCACTGTCCTTAGCAATTTACAATTACTTACGATATTCTTAACTATTAACTGAATACATCATCCAAAGATATGAGTTAACAACAAATCATAAATTACAACCGTTCAAGCAGTTCAGGTTAAGCCCAAACAACAGATTAGAAAGAGTCTGATAGCAAATTGATAAGCAAGAAATAACTCACAACGAATCTCGAGGACGAGATTCATTCCAAGGTGGGAGGATCTAACATCCCCAAAATTTCGATCCAAATATGACAAGTTAGTAAAAGTAAAGGAAAAAAATAAAAATTATGATTTATTAACCCATCGCTATACGCGATGGGCATAGTGTGACAAATGGAAAATTTTGCTTAAATACGAGTAACACTGCCCAAATATAAGTGGTACAAACATATAGACTGAAAGTCTACTGATGTACTGAATGTATAGTGAACAAACATATAGACATGAAGTCTACTGAATTTAGTAAGACCAAACATATAGACGAAAGTCGACTGGTGTACTTAGTAGCATATCAATTTTTGGGAAGAAAAATCTTTCAACATGGGGATGATGTGACACCCAACATTTTTAGGTTAACTCCGTTAACTAAACCCCATTAAATCCTATTGACTGTGTCAGTAAACCCAGTTAGTTCTGTTAACTAAGTTAATGAACTCCTATGCATATAGTTCTGTTAACTAAGTTAATGAACTCCTATGCATATGCGTATATAGTGCATATCAATTTTTGGGAAGAAAAATCTTTCAACATGGGGATGATGTGACACCCAGCATTTTTAGGTTAACTCCATTAACTAAACCCAGTTAAATCCTATTGACTGTGTCAGTAAACCCAGTTAGTTCTGTTAACTAAGTTAATGAACTCCTATGCATATAGTGCCATGTATGCATACATTGAGTCAGTGGTGTCGTTGGTGACCTAAGTGAGAGTAACTAGTTATTTATAACTAAAATAATAAACTTGTCACACATGTTATAATATATGATAGGTTATAATAAATTTGTCACACATGATATGCTACATGTATTATATGTGATGGGTGTAATTGTGTTACAAGCTACATGATTAGTTGTTGTATACTTATATGTCGTAAGAGAAGTGAATAATTGAAATAACATAACATATGATATATTACATGACAAGTTACAAAAAGACTAGTACACATCATATGATTACTAGAAAATTTTTATAATAGAATGTAACATGTCACATGTAATAAAAAATGACATAACCTAAAGTTTAATAAAATTGATTATGCCTTAATGATTGTGTTAATGATGAGTAAATAACAATAAAGGTTATAGCTTTTCCTTTGCCTCCTTTTGGCCGTCCACTTCACGCACCCACACCCACACTTTTGTTTTTCCAAAAACTCTCTCAAAATATCATAATCAAATTGGTGATTCTTGGATCAAGTAGTAATATAGAATTGATAAAGAAAGTAAGGAAGCATGTTTAATATATTTTGTTTACGTTTCTTTGATTTGGGATTGTGGTATTGAGTATCCAAACACTTGAAATTATAAGAAATAAAGAGATTATCAAGTTTGATGGTTTTAAAAGAAATTGTGTGTCTTGTCCTAAAAGAAATAAAAAGGGAAAACCTTTATACATAAATATTATTTTATAAATTAGTATGATAATGGAAGACATGAGATTTGATTATATAAACATGTTCCTTGATGAATTAAGATTATAAGTATATAAGGATCATGCTTTTTGTGATTTTTGGTTTGAATCTGATTGTTGACAGATCTTATGTTTTAGATTGTAGGTTGTGTAACTTGATGATACTGTGGTTCTTATGATTGATTTTTGATATTAGGATTAAGTACTGTGAATATAGTTTTAAAAAAGTTAAGAATCATAATTTTTGGACTTTGTTTGGCTAGTTTTTATTAAATTACAAAACCAGATTGCAATCCTGATTGAAAGAGAATTTTTCTGAGCTGTGTTGTAAATTGTATAACTTGTGATTGAAAATTGATATGTGTGTGATTCCACTTCTGGAATGTTATAAATTTAAGTAGGAATCTAATCCAATTGGTCTTGCATCAATTGGATAAATATAGAATGTTTTGGCAAATATTTGTGTACTGCTGTGTTAAAATAGAGAATGAAATTAGGTTGTTGTAGAGTGTGAATATGTTGTATATTTGTGTGAATTGAAAATTATAAGAAAAGTATATGTTATACCTAATACTTGAAAGAATATGTGTGAATTATTTGGTAATTTAATAACAAGTTTTGGTTGGTTGGAAAAATCAGTTTTGATGATTGAAAACTTGTTAAGGATGATTAGCATATTGGTTAGTAAAAATAATTGTAACTTGTAATAGATTGATTGTAGTAAATTGAATTTTGACTTTATGGGTCAACTTAGAACTATTTGACTAAGTGGTTAGTCTTACTTGTGAAGTGTTGAAAGTGATAGAAGTTAGACTTAGTGTAACGCCCTGGAATTTGACTGGTAAACTAAAATCAAGAAATCATCGGAAACTATACACTTTGGGTTCTGGACGATAAGTTCGGAATCCATATCATTGGAAAATCTGTTTATTTCAGCTAAAAATGTTTATTTCATAAAAAGAACTTTTATGTTTGAAAAATATTAATTTTGTGTTTTCGAAAAATAAAAGGTTTTTATTTAAAAAGATTTCAAGCGATTACTTGAAAAATGATTTTTATAAAATTTTTACTGAAAAGTTCTAGCTCGTTAAAACTTATGAACTCAGCTAGCCTTGACCCGTAGGTAACCGAAACCCGAACCCGATAGAACCGAGTATATAAGCGTAGTGCAAGAACAAACTCCACCATTTTCTTTCATCTCTTCCACACCCACACCCAAACACCCCAATTCTAGAGAGAGAGTAGTGAGAGAAAGTTGTTCAATCCAAAATTCGAGTTCATCAATCTGTTTATTGTTGTTTTTGGTAAGATCTTCTTGAAAATCATACGTTTTTATCATCAAATCCGGCCCCGAATCGAGCAAAAACCCCAACTTATGTTTCAAGTGTGTTCTTGGTCAAAAATCGTCATTTTTGGTGTCAAAAAGCATACTTTTGTTGTTATAAACGTTAGGGATCAATAGCCCTATGGATTCCGAGCCATTCCATGTATAAAACATTGATTTTGGGCGAAAAATCATGAAAATCGTCAAAATCCCGTAGGTTTCTCCATCATCCGGCTTGAAGGAGTCGAATAGGTCCTATTCGGTCGAACAAGAGACCATTCGGTCGAACCATTGGGCAAACGAACAGACTAACCGAATCAGAATATACATTCGACCGAATGTACATCCTACTCGACCGAACGAGTCCTCAATCGACTGAACGTGTTCTTCCCAGCCCCTTTGACCGAACCAGTACCATATTCGACCGAACAAGTAGCTGATTCGATCGAACCTGCCCTTATTCGACCGAATGTGCCAGAATCAGCTTGTTTTCAACTTTAAAACTTGGTTTTTGCTCGAGGTCGCGTAGGCTTATACTCTTAGACTTAAAGCGTGTTGTTAACCTATTATGTCCTTGTCTAGACTTAGAGGATCGACGTTTGGCAGCACTCGACCACCCTAGCAACCACACTTAGCCAACAAGGTGAGTTCATAGCCCCCTTTTTCTTTTAAGCTTTTCAAATCATTGGGGTGGAAACATGGTAACTGTACACGTTTTGACAAAACTCATTTATTCAAACATTCTTTATCATAGACATTCTTGGCAAATCTTTTGCAAACAATGAACATTGGGGAAACAAGCAATTATGGCAGGTTACTCATACCTTAACTTTCTCGGAAGTTGTGTATGTCTAATCAGTTATTCAGGAGTAAACATGGGAATCATTGATCGCTTAGGGAAAAATGGACGTTTGGAAATCAAAGTCATGTGCCCGTTATACATTATCATGAAAACACATCATTCATTGGACAGTCTAGTGGTCGTGTGAACATAGGCAGTATAGGTCACACTAGTACATATGTTTGGTCTCCAAGTGGTCGATTGGTAGACAGGCCGTCACTAGAGGTGGGATTCTAAAGTGTTCGATTTAGAATACACGTGACCTATGGGGTTCTTAAAGTGTTCGATTAAGAATCCGAAGGATTTCCTAAGTGATCGATTAGGAATCCAAGAGATACTAAAGTGGACGCTTTAGAATTCTCTCATGGTATCCAAAGTGATCGATTTGGGTTACCATCATGGAAATCAAGTAGCATCGTGTGGTCTTGTGTGGGTTGATGTCAGGTCTCGTGTGATCATTATGCATTATCATCAGTATCATCAAGACATGGTTACATATGATTCTTTGGTATCTTTATACATATATCCTTGATATCATTACACCTGTATGCATGGGAACAATACATGGGATCATTATACATAACTCTTGCAGTCTTGGTTGAGTTGATAAGCATACCCAAGCATAGTAGGATATGTTGTAGGAGTGGTGGGTTAGCCGATGGTACACCCTATACATAAACCCCTACAACTTAGCCTAGTATGCTTGTGTAGGGCTTATCACTACATTATTAGTTGACCTATCTTTATACCTTGGATTTACAAATATAAACAAGCTTAGCAGAGTAGGTTGTAGGAGTGGAGGGTTAGCCGATGGTACACCCTATATATAAACCCCTACAACCTAGTCTGGTACGCTTGTCTTGTCTTACAAACCTTTTCAAAACCGGGCTTTATACCCAAGCATGGTAGGATAAGTTGTAGGAGTGGTGGGTTAGCCGATGGTACACCCTATATATAAACCCCTACAACTTAGTCTAGTATGCTTGTGTATAATCCCTTTTTCCTTAAACCTATGAATTCACTCATCTACTTTATGTAGTTGACGTTTTTGTTACATGTTTTCAGGAAATGAAGCAGGAAGTAGCAAATAGCTGATAGAGGCCTTAGATGGAAGACATTTAGGATTGATGTTATCATTATCCGTTGTAATGGAACGAATTTGCTACCTGTTGAATTGTTGAAATGTTGACATGTTTTAAGTTTATGCATTTAGACTTTTAAATCTATTGTGCTCAATCAATCACGACCCCGTCGCCACGCCTCGGTTTTTCCGCCAATTACGACCGGGGTGTGACACTTAGCCATAAGATTGTATGAAAATTGGCTAAGTGTACATTTCTTGATTCTTATGATTAGGAACATAATGTAATCATTCTAAGTATAGAAAATTGGTCAAAATTCATCAACGGGTCGTCGGTCAATATTTTGGACAAAGGTCAACATTTTGGTCAACGGTCAACAAAACTCAAATTTTAGTCTTCGGACATCAAAACTTGGACTTTTTAGTCAACGGTCAACAACTTGGACCTTTTGGTCAAAAGTCAAATGAAAAGTCAAAATTTGGTCAAAGTAAACAAAAGTCAAACTTTGGTCAAAGTCAACAAAAAGTCAAAATTTGGTCAAACTTCAAATAAACAAGGGAATTGTTTGGATACTAAGGGTTCTAGGAATCGCTTAGCGAATACTTATAGCGCTTGTGATTTAGGCACTAGAACAACTTTGACTTAAGCAGTTGACTTTCAATTTGAACCGCATTCGAGGTGAGTTTCACTACCCCACTTTCTACTGACTCATTTTGGGGGGAAGACATGCAACATACAAACTTTTTGGATAATTGTAGACTTTTTAATACCTCATGTATTCATAGTGAATTTAAACTGAAGTCCCCCATGCACATTGGACCGTTAACAATTGTACATTGGCTCGGTAATGAAATGTAGTACTACTGGGTTTGATGAACCCGCTCGGGTTTCTCGGTTGAGGGAGTCGCCGGGCGTCTCATTGACTAGAAACACACTAGTCTTATAATAGAATCCGTGGGTGGCAACAAACTAACAAGTCAACCACGGTCACAATGGAACTTACACTAATGTAACATGATTGCTAGCCTAATTAACTAGCGGTATTACTAATGCATGCATTATCCATACTTTATTATTTACAGTGTTTACTTACTAAATGGTTTGTTTGACAAGCTTGTTTTTAAACTCAAACATGTGAACTCACCAACCATTGTGTTGACCCGTTTTAGCATGTCTTTCTCAGGTGTTTAAGGTGCACGTGCGAAATTGAAATGAGTCTAGGATGCATGGGTCCCACTAAGCATCGGATTATGCTTGGAGTCTTTAATGAAATGTTATGACTGGGCATCTTAACATGCACTCTGAGTTTTTAAGTGTTTTCATAAATTATACGCTTCCGTAAAAATGTAAAAACTTTATTGTAAATGTACGTACCTCAATTATGATGAGCAATAATATTTAAATATTTTCCATTATAAATTGGTTGTTCATTATGACACATGGCTAGATCTTGGTATGTCATGCGCCTCACGGTAAAACCCTCTCAGTCGAAAATTGAGGGTGTGACAGATTGGTATCAGAGCCATTGGTTATAGTGAACTAGGTTTATTGTCAAAAACCAGTCTATAACCGTTTTCAAAGCTATGTGTCAGTTTTAATACTTACAAACCCAGACATACATTTCGTTCATGCATGCACTACATAAGTGTACGCGTCATATTCGCACCGCATTGATTTCGCACTTAGCTTCCGAACTCATTTTTGACAAGAATATTAATCATGCATTTGCATACACATTTATTCTGTACTTGGGGTACGTAGTATGTTAGTACATAACCACTTATCTCTACAATGCCATACGGGTATGTCGACATCATCCACAACATTATCCTCGAATAAGGAGCACGCCACTCTTGTTGTCACATCGGAACCTTCACCCATTCTCACATCATTGGAGCCGAGGAAATATCGGCTTGAATATAGCAACGACATCGTCTAGAATGATGAGTCATATCAGACCCTTTCACAGGCAACGCGCCAAACGAGTATAACCTCTTCAAGAGTTGGGTATGTCGGAAGTGAGTCTCTTATCTATCTACCATCTTGAGTATCCTAAACTTGCTATCCATATTCCACTCCAAACTCCAAACTTGAGTCTCGGGTGAGACACACCTCTTTGAGGCAGACCCTTGAAGGCAATTTTAATTATAGAAATTCATCGGCATTGAGATGCTATAATTTTCATTCCTGAGCCGCGCGCTCATTTCATTAGTCGATGCTGCTAAAAGAGTAAATTGACTGCGCAACTGAAAACATCTTGCTTATGGTACACTCAAAGTCTATTCTGACTTAGAGGGAAAAAAATTTCTTACTTAATTTTTATTTCTAGCTTATGTATAAGTCATACTTCGATTGCGTGTTTGCTTCACGAACATGTATTCTCTGCCATCTGTAAAGCTGAACTCTTAGTGTGTTCGACTCGAGTGAATACTCGGATAATCTATTCCCAACCAAAGTTTTGGGTGAAACTCTGAACTAATCTATGTACGATCAATAAAAAGTCTTTTTGCTCACTTTTTCATGATTAGTATCATTCTGTACTCGACAATCCAAACTAAGGGACAACTTGACGCATGGTGGGAGGAATTGGGCTGATCATGTACCGAATTATTATTTTGCGTGCACACTTAATAATAATTTATGGTGCATGTGAATCTTTGATGAATCCAATAGTGTGGTCATAGTCCGTGAATCTCAAACCTAAGTTTTCACCATTACTTGAAGCTCTCATAACTCGTCCAACACTAGTAGAAATTGTATAATATGTTCTATAACTGGTAGAAGCGACTAACCGATTGAAGATGGATCCTCATAAAATTTGATGTTTTAGTTACCAATATGCAAGTTATTTTGGCAAGCTTAAGATATCTTTTCCAAACCTTGTTATGAAAATAATCTAAATTCAAAACCTCTCTAGCGTTTCGTGGCAAGATCTCTAACCCTAGTGTATATGCGAAGTTTTAAGAACCTCTTGTAAACCAACACCATGTTTGTGCGACCTAACTAAAAGTTCCCATTGATATACTTACCCTGACCAATTGTTAACTTCCATTTTAGCTTGAAATTTTTTTTCCGACCATGACAAACTCTATAATAAGACCATTCCATAAGATAATCCCATTTTCTCAAGGACATTGGAAAACATAATTTAAACCATCGAACCTCCACTTGAATGTGTTGAATTGGAATACCTTATGCACGGATGGAACCGTAATTTAAACCATCGAACCTCCACAAGCTCGAACTCGCTAATGCCATGAATTTGCATACACATAACGAAGTGATAATTACCAAACCTAAACTTCAATATAACAGCGAGTATAACCTTGACGAGACATATGGTTAAACTTTTTTTCTAGTAAACAAACAACAAAGTGATGGACATACTTTCCAATAGACGATCAACCTCAATAATGACTTCGTCTGTGACAAACCTTAATTTGAATGAAACACGAATAACCGTGTCCTCATTATGACTTCTATTTGTCCATAGGAATAAGTCTAAGCAACAACGTATTTCTATTCCTGAAGTACCTTATACCACCCGACTGAGGACTAGATAGTTAACGTGAATAAGTCATGTCAGTTGGCGTAAGACAGTTCATCATCAAAACCCTCTTCAGATTCGTAACTCACGAGGAACAACGAGTAACCATCCATCCAAGTATTCACATGGAGTCATATTGGTCTATCTTAGATGGAAAACATATACTCATCTTTTCCTGCCTTAAGTGGAGAAGAGAAATTTACCAGTTACACTTGACACTCGGAAGATACAGTTTGGTTAGGATTGGTAATGAGAACCACCAAAGATGTGCTATTAGTGTGGTGAGTTAGCTGCGGTACACCCTATATATAAACACTAACGGTATGTTGATGTTGAGGACATCACTAACTAACTTTCCTATCTTGAGCATAGTTATATTCGCTTTAACCAGAATCAATATTCTCACCAAAGTGGAGGAGACAAGAGCTACCTTACTAACTAGAAACAATCCGCTCACGTTAGGAGAGATATTTTCTAAATATGCCTCGTTCGATGTTGGACTTGAACCACAATGCCTGCTAGAGTGGAGGGCAGGGGGATTCGTGTCATTGTGACTGATTATTAGTATTCCTACATAAGATACATTAGATGCCCATCCGACCTGATAACTAAACCTGCTGACCAAGCTAGTTGATAACGTCTTTTCTTTCAATACCTGGAACTAGTTAAGGCCAGTCTCAATTAAATAACCCATTGGATATGCATTCTGCATTTGGTTAAACGTCGTTAACGTTGAACAACGTCTCTCATTCTTAGTGAAAGCGACAAACTCTTAGGCTAAAACCATATCTTGTCCCTTGAGGCTAGACAAATACAAACATCAGAAGAAGTTTGACTTGTTTCAAATAATCAGAAAACCTCATTGAAGATGGTTGCTAATTTCCATGATCTCCATTATTAATTTATCCTGAACTTCTACCGGATGCAACCCCATTAGGGGTAATCATAATTCGTTTGACTGGAAACACACAATCCTCTGTAATCATGGGTATTAACAATAAAGAGGAAAGAAATGAACCTTTTACCAATCTTTTCAATTTCAAATATGGAAAGTCTTTGATATTTCCCGAATATTCAAAACGATACCTAATTTTGGACTTCATTCAGCTAAAATTATTATAACACTGACTTGTTTGGTTCAAATGACATTTTATCCCTTCCGGAAGGTTAACTCCACCGTTTAGGAGTGGAAGAGCTCGCCCCATTTTTGAACCATGATAAAGCATCAATTATCAACGAATGCATTTGACACTCACCTTGGATTTTTTTTTTCACTTCGATCACTTAAAGTAACTCCATTGGTATCTTCAAATAACGTGATATTAGAAGTGGAGAAATTTTGACTTTAACCAAATTACTTTGATGGGAATCCTGGTACGAGCAGTTTTATGAACACTTTGTTTCGGGACACCTGTCCTTCGTGTCCATGCTATCAAACTCATTATTTATGTTGAACACAATCGTTTCACGAAACTTTACTACCTTAACTATGTTGAGTAACGATCCAATCCGATAAACCATACCTCCCAGATTAAAAGAGCGCTAGCTGCCATAGTTTAAGCAAACGTCAAAGGACTTCTAAATCATAGTTTAATTAGGCACGTAGTATATTTTCTTAATGGTTCCTCGTGTGGAATAGAGGAAACTCAACCTTGGCTAATCAACATAATAGTGATCTGAATCTTGTGAACAAAATCTTTGGGATGTTATAACCTATTACAAACTTCCTCATTATTGAGTTCCATGAACTCAAATTACCATATGGACCAAAATAGGAAATGAGACGTATTAGTATTCTTCGCTCGATTTCCTGACTTGATCGGTAAATGAAACTCTTATATACAAATTCATCTTTATGAACCACCATCTCCTTGAGCTATATAAGCCTTATTCAGGAAATCCTTAACATTTGTATCACTTCCGCAATGGTAGCCGTAGCTATTACTAAGCTTATCTGGAAATGAGATTGAACTATTGAGACTCAACTCCTTTACTACTTTTGAAATTTTGCCATTTCTTCACAAATGGATGTTTATATCAAAATTGTTTCCCTAAACTCTTAAAAATTTGTAGTTGAATGCATCAAATTTTACAAACATTGATCAGATATTCGTATGACAAACCTCTCGGATTATTTTATCTTAATATCTCTAATCAAGTGAATACTTGAATCTCGTTTGGTTCCCAATAACATTAAAAATCGTTAATCTTAGCACTTCCTATTTACTTATACTGTCAAGCGTTCAGATGCTTTCACTATCAAGAAACTATGGTTATAGTTTCCGTATACCATAATTAAAATTTCAAGCACGAAATTTATTTCAACAAGGGGATGATGTGACAATTGGAAAATTTTGCTTAAATACGAGTAACACTGCCCAAATATTAGTGGCACAAACATATAGACCGAAAGTCTACTGATGTACTGAATGTACAATGAACAAACATATAGACATGAAGTCTACTGAATTTACTAAGACCAAACATATAGATGAAAGTCGACTGGTGTACTTAGTAGCATATCAATTTTCGGGAAGAAAATTCTTTCAACAAGGGGATGATGTGACACCCGGCATTTTCAGGTTAACTTTGTTAACTAAACCCAGTTAAATCCTGTTGACTTGTGTCAGTAAACCAGTTAGTTTTGTTAACTAATTTAATGAACTCCCATGCATATAGTGTCATGTATGCATACATTGAGTCAGTGGTGTCGTTGGTGATCTAAGTGAGAGTGTGACATACGTCAAATTCGGGTCTCGATTAGTATTCGTTTTGTAATCTTTTATTATGTAAACCGAAGCTTATGTTATAATCAAAATGATGGATTTTATGTTACTATATGGTTTTATAATTGTTAGGTCTCAAAAACACCCTTTTCGGTCCCTAAAATGACCTTAAAACGCTTAAAAACAACTCCGGGGGCCAAAACACCCAATTTTGGAAGTTCAGATTTTCCCTTGTGTGACCTTAGCTCCGAGCTAAGGGACGTCTGCACATAACTCATTTTTTTGTTGTTTTTATGCAAACATGTGACTTAAATTAACCCATTTTCATGCAAGACTCTTTATGCTTAACACTTTCAACTTACCCTATATATACATAACCAATTCCTTCATTTTAAACCTGCTCATACTCCAAAATCACTCTCAAATTCAAACATTTAATATTTAATATTTTG
This sequence comes from Bidens hawaiensis, assembly GCF_021521415.1. Lineage (NCBI taxonomy): Eukaryota > Viridiplantae > Streptophyta > Magnoliopsida > Asterales > Asteraceae > Bidens > Bidens hawaiensis. The sequence continues at coordinate 96,039 of NW_027500313.1, forward strand.
ACCAATTCCTTCATGCAAGATTCTTACAGATTTTTATGAGTTATCTCATAACATTTAATATTTTGGGAAGTTGACTTTGGGTTTGACCAAATTGTCAAGACCCGAACCAACAACCCGAACACTCGTTAAAACCCGTATTAGTATCTTTATCCAAAGAAACTTGCACTTTAGCATTTTTCCCACCTTATTACTTCACATAGGTTAAGTAAATATTAAGGTTAGATACTTTAACCCGGTTTCGAGCAAACTTACATTTTCAAAGGGTTATTGTTATAAATTCGTAAATAGTTACATTTTAAACCTTGAACTTTAATTGTTTACATTTCTTAACATTTATTTTATTTAAAAACCTTCAAGACAACCTTTCTAAATCCAAGACTTCTTTCCTTTTAGGTATTGTTCGTTAAACCCGTCGTTCCGGCAAATCTCCAAATTATCAACTTTTCAAGTTTATTACTTGAACGTGAGTACATTCATCCCCCGTTTTTCCAACTTTTGTTTTGGAGGTCACATTTCATACTTATTCAATTTAAATGCTTTATACTTGAGTCTTAAACCACAAACGTTATTGTATAATTTACTTAAATAATTGCTCGATTTGGTGTTCTATGCTTACATGGTTATATGCTTATGTGTTTACCGCTTTTGGAGGGTTGAATCATAAATCCATGAACTATCTGGTATTCTTTTATTGCACGACGCCGTTAATGTATTCTTATTAACGACCTCATGAAATCCGAATCTATTCGGTATTCTCACATAGACGGTGCCGGTAATGTATTCTTATTAGCGACCTCATATTATCCAAATTATTGTTATTTATTTGTTGTTTTTTATACAAGATTGTGGATTTTCTTATTACATACATATTGTTCAAAACTATGAATTGCTCACCAACATTTGTGTTGATAAACTTTATTTTATGAAATGTTACAAGTTTGCAAAAATGAAAAGTTTGGTTTAGGATATAAGCAAAAATGAACAATATTTAATTTGCTATATTTTGTTGTATTTTGTTGTGACTATCTTATGAATATTGTTATGTGACATTTTGATGTTGTGAAATGAATTGAGTTTGTTAAATATTGTCGCTATAAATAGTGGCATGCGCTTATGGGCAATCGTTACATCCCGACATGTTCCGCCGCCTTTGGTCGGGGCGTGATAGGTTGGTATCAGAGCCTTGACAATAGGATAGGTGGTTAGATGTAACGACCTAGTATTGTTATGCTTTGGGTCCTATACGTGTGCTTATACATGTTTACTCTAAAATTGATTGTTCATATCGCAGGTTATTCAGAAACTTGTTTAAAATTCACCAATATCCTAAATGTTCACATACACACACTTTCATAGTATTTCCAAGGTATCCTTACCTTAAAACGCAAAAAAGTAGCTTTTCATTGTGTTTTATGGATTACAAGATTAACTTGGATCCCGTTGTTTAAATTCCCTTAAAGGTTGCGTTTATATCGGCTTTGTAGCTATCATAGAAAACGAGACATTATAAAACGACCATCTGACAAAAAGATTCCAAGAATCGAAGGTGATTTATTTACCTTGGATGGTTGAGTTATAGTGCTCCTTTTCTAGGCCACAAATCGTGTTATATATGTCAATACTTTAAGTAGTCGAATGCGAGCGTTCCGGTCGCCATTCTAATTTTTGGTGTTAAAACAATAGAACTACGGTGGTTCGTAGACTAGTGTTTTGACATAACGTTATATCCCGATTTATTGTGTTATTATCGTTATTTGAGTAAAAAACATGAAAAAGTCGCGGTGGTTCGTGCACATGTTTAGACTCCAACGTGGTGTTTTATAAACTTTTTAGTGTTGGAATATCAAGTCATGGTTGTTCATGCACGATTTTCCGACTCTATAAATCTCAAAACTTCAAATTTTCAAGCTTTAACCTCTCAAAGATCATTTACGTTGTTTTCAGTTTGTTGTTTATATACAAAGATTTGCATTTTTATCTAACACTAACATCTCCTCCTTACTAAATCTAGGATTCACAATCAATAATTTAAACTTCATCTTATATTATTTTTGTACACCTTCATGTTCATTTCTTTTTTTACCCAAAAACTTATTCCATTTCTTTATAATCTTTTAGCATGCCTCCACTAAGATCACGCAAGAACTCCAACCGACGTATGGCTGCATTCATCGTCTAACAAATAGCCGCTGTGATTACCGAACTTGTAACCCTAATCCAAGCTACCCAACCCGCACCCGTTGTTGCACCCGTTGAACCCAAACCCACATCTTACTTGTACAAGCAATTTACTAGTGCCAACCCGTCCGTGTTCCTTGGAACCAATTGCATGACTACCTTGTTGCAATGGTTCGAATCGATCGAGAGTGTGTTTTGACATAGCGAATGCCCCGAAGCGAAAAAGACAAATTTCTCTTCAAGCATGTTTAGAAAGACCGCTCTAACATGGTGGGGTAGTGTTATTCACCTCCAAGGTTCGGATACGGCTAAGGCTCTTCCATGGGCTGATCTCAAGGCATTTATGATGAAGAAATTATGTCCCAAACACGAGTTTCAAAAGCTTGAGAAAGAATTTTGGAACCTCAAGCAAGAAAGTGGTGACATTGTCGCCTAATCACTTCGTTTTCATGAGTTGAGCATTCTTGTCCCACACTTGGTTACCCCGGCTGAGCGTGAACTTGACAAATAGATTGGGGGCTACCGATGCAAATCCGGGACTCTGTTATGAGTAGCAAACCCGTGAACCTTGAGGTCTCTATCACTCTAGCCGGTGCGCTATCGGAAAATCATGTGAAGGCGGGTACCCTAACCCTCAAGAAGTCAAGTGAGAAAGCCAAGCCCGAACCTGTACCGCAAGCCAAAGTTGAACCCGCTCCCCAAGCCATTAACTACTCAAACTCATCCTGTCACAACAACAAACCCAAAACCAATGTCACACCCTCAAAATCCACTAACGGAGTTTTACCGTCAGAGGGTGTGAACTGGCAGGATCGGAATCATTAGTTATAACCAAACCAAAGAAAAACGTTTAAATGAAAGTAAGTGCGGAAGCGTAAAACCTTAATTCAAAAGTAGCGTCACGCATGACGACTTAAAACCAAATGTAACTGTTAAAATTAAGTTTGCAGAATAAAAGTGTTTTCATTAATGCATGCTCCTAAACCGCGCGCCCGCCTCGGCTACCTGAGAATAACATACTAAAAGTGTCAACACAAGGTTGGTGAGTTCACAAGTAAAATAAGATAAATCGTTTAGCGTTTTGCGTAACCTCGTTACGACGTTTAAATGTTGCGTAACCCCGTTACGACGTTTGAGTGTGTTACCACGTTACAGCGTTTGAGTGTGTAACTATGTTACAGCGTTTAAGTGTGTAACCACGTTACAGCGTTTAAGTGTGTAACCACGTTACAGCGTTTAAGTGTTTTGCATTACCAGATAGTGTTATGTAAAATTATATATCGATAGGTAGCTAATCTATACAACAAGTATCGCTAAGTGGTTCGCGACCGAAGCTGACTGTTTATCAAGTGCCCGTCACCAGGTCCTCCAGACCATGGTAAGTGTTAGCCAAAATTTACACCCACTCAACCTCCAGTTGAGCTTAGCGTCGGGTGGGGTTTGTCAAACCCAGTAGTACTACCCAAAAGTGACTCGCTATTCCAAATATTAACCGGTCCGATGTGTGGGACTTCAAATGTTACGTATGCCGCTTAGCCTTTACAAGTGATATATAATTTATAACAAAATCTTTCATATGCGTTTATCTCAGAAAATATGTTTATCGGAGTATGTTATCTCCCCCAAGTGAAAAACGTTTGAAAACAGTTTAAGAGTGGGGTAAGTGAACTCACTGTTTGCGAAGAATATCCGATCTAGATCACCGAGTGATGCGCGTCGTAGAAAACTCTCTAGCGTTCTAAAATAACAAAGAGATTTTCTAAGTATCGGAATGTTTAACGAGTCTCTAGACTCGGCACATAATACCTATGCACGTAACATGTTTCGTGTTTCGTTTGTGAATCGTGTGTGACTTAAACAAGTAAAATTGTGATACGATACATGAGTGAGCAATTACTTTCGTGTCACGTATTAATAACATACTTATTAGCAATTATTCCCGTAGGGGCATTTTGGTCAACAAACAAAGACTAACTAACCATTATTCCCCATAAGGGCAATTTGGTCAATTCATGGCAATCAACTAGCAACTATTCCCCGCAAGGGTATTTTGGTCAAAATACAACAATTATATAAAAACTATCATATTTCATGCATTCCTATACAACTCAGCAGCTAGTTTCGTTATGACAGAATTTCTACTTGAAAGATTGCACTAGTTTACCGATTATAACGTCTCAATTAATTTACCAAAAATTACCACAGGAGCATACATATCTTAGGTTTCCAGAACATCTTTTATCTTATTTTTATTCCATATAGATTGTTCATAATGATCAAAACATTACAGCTAACTTATATCAGTCAGATTCATGCACATCAGAATGTTATTTGCAATTCCCGTTAAACGAAAAATCCAATAAATGCAAGACCACTTGGGTTTGGTTCCTAACTCAGTGAGTCAACCTCCAGAAGTGGAACCAACCCAATTGGTCTCGTAGTTCATGAGATATAACATTTACAACATAACCTAACAGCAGGTCTAACAGCTCAGCTGTGCATCACGTTTTTGTAAAATCATAAAAGTATATTTCCACTTATCCAAAAATTACGAATTTATACTTCATAGAAACTAGACTCAACCTAGTTTACTGCAGTACCCACAATCTCAATCAATTTTTCACGTTTACACTTCGTTACAGTCAGTTAAACATCGTATATACGTTCTGTCCAGAATCTGTTCACATCAAAACTCATCATAATAACAATCTATGAACTATCATGCATCCATATAACCCTCTAGACACTATAACTACTATCCATGCATATCAATCACACCATACATACAAGATTAGGGTTTGTGTTTTAATTCAAATCAAGATCAACAATCAATCATGTATCAATATCAATCATCATCATCATCATCGTACTCAGTATATCCCACCAATAGCAATGCTATGGTAGGGTCTGAGGAGGGTAAGATGTAGACAGCCTTACCTCTACCCCATAGGGATAGAGAGGCTGCTTCCGGTGAGACCCCCGGCTCGATATCAATCTAGTTATCAATCTATTATCCAACTAACAAGAATCATAACAATCACATACATACAAGATCGGCCGATTTAGGGTTTTCACACAACCCATCAAACATCAAAATTAAACAACAAAGAGGTAAGAGATGATCAAGTATACCTTCCTAGCACCTAGTTCTTGGATTAATCTCTTGATTTGATGTGTATATGTGTGTGATGGTGGACGGCAGCCGTGGGTCAAGAGAGGGAGAGAGAGCCGATCGGTGGTGTTGTAGGTTTAGAATAATAGGTTAGGGTTTGTTTATTAGTGATATATTTATAAACAAACAAGTTACACTCTAGTCCTTCTACTTTCAAGTGTTGTTTTTCTAGAACATTCTATCCTAACTTGCACATAATCATGACAATAATATAACACATAATCCTAACACATAGTTATCACATCATTAGTGTTTTAGTGTGCTTCGTTTATTCCTCAATCGTTTGCGTTTCGGTGCAAATCCCGAAAGACTACTACACATGTAGTAAGTGTTAAGCGTCATTTAAACCCTAGTTTAAATGTAATGAAGTATGCGTTATAGATTCAACGATCTTAAAGTTTGAATTAACGGAGTTGAGTTAACGAGGTTAACCTGAAATTGACGATTGTCACATCATTCCCATGTTAAAGAATTTTCGTCCCGAAAATTTGAGTCAAGTCGTGATGAGAGCCTGAAAAAGTAAGAAAGATTTTCAGTTTGTCATATCATCCCCTAGTAGAAAGAAATTTCGTCCCGAAATTTAGTTCATACCTCCGGTGATGTTTGACGGTTTGCCGGGTTTCGCGGTTTTCGGTGTTTGGTTAGCCCTTCAAAAAGGTGAGGATACTTTTTCATCATGTGATCCTCGCGTTCCCATGTGAACTCCGGTCCACGTCTCGAGTTCCAACGAACCTTAACAATTGGAATTTGCTGTGTTTGAGCGTTTTGGTTTCCCAATCCAAAACCTCGACTGGTTCCTCAATGAACCGTAACTGTTCATCAACTTGTAGTTCCTCCAAAGGGACTACTTGGGTTTCATCAGATAGGCATTTCTTCAAATTTGATACGTGGAATACATCGTGTACGCCACTGAGTTCTGTTGGTAGGTCCAGTCGGTACGCCACCGGACCAATGCGCTCAGTTATCCGGTACGGACCAACATATCGTGGGTTGAGTTTGTTTCGCTTACCAAAGCGAACCACACCTTTCCAGGGTGAGACTTTGAGTAACACTCGATCGTTTACTTGAAATTCGAGAGGTTTTCGGCGCTTGTCGGCGTAACTCTTTTGGCGATCTCGTGCTGCTGCCATGCGATTTCGGATTTGAACAATCTTTTCCGAGGTTTCGAGTACCAGTTCCGGACCAGTGATTTGGCTATCACCCACCTCTGCCCAGCAGAGTGGTGATCGACACTTCCGTCCGTACAGCGCTTCAAACGGCGCTACCTTAATACTTGCGTGGTAGCTGTTATTATACGAAAACTCTACCAAGGGTAAGTGGGGTTCCCAACTTTTTCCGAAATCTAAGACGCATGCACGCAACATATCCTCCAGGGTCTGAATAGTCCGTTCACTTTGCCCATCCGTCTGAGGATGGTATGCGGTACTCATATCGAGACGTGTGCCCAGTGCGCTTTGCAGCGACTTCCAAAAGTGTGAGGTAAAACGAGAATCTCGATCGGAAATGATCGAGACAGGCACTCTGTGTCTCGACACTACTTCCTTCATGTAGACACGAGTCAGTCTTTCCATTTTGTCTGTTTCCTTAATCGCTAGGAAGTGCGCCGATTTAGTCAACCGGTCAACGATCACCCAGATGGTATCGCATCCCGTCGGTGTTTTAGGCAAACCCGTAATAAAGTCCATTGAGATGTGTTCCCATTTCCACATTGGGAGTTCCGGTTGTTGCAGTAGACCAGATGGTTTCTGGTATTCTATCTTGACTCTGGCACAAGTCAAGCATTTGCTCACGTAGGTGGCAATGTCGGCTTTCATGTTCGGACCACCAGTAAAGTTCCTTTAAATCATGATACATTTTATCTGAGCCAGGGTGGATAGAATATCGGGACTTGTGAGCTTCGTCCATCACTAGAGTTCTCAATTCTCCGTATCGTGGAACCCAAATCCGTTCTCAAAATATCGGACCCCGTCCGATCTGGTTTCA